>NC_047670.1:26998107-27081898 GCF_011762505.2 Arvicanthis niloticus
AGATTTGGATATTTATGTTCTAGACTAAACCTTAGCTTTTTCTAGCTATGATTCCTTTTACCTAAGAAAACATTTTGTTTCTATGAGTGTGTGTGTGTGTGTGTGTGTGTGTGTGTAAAAACATATATATGTGGTACACATGCATGCTAGCCATAGGATAATTTCAAAGTACATTTCTTTTTTTCATATTTTTTATTGGTTATTTTCTTTACTTACATTATTATGTTATCCTCTTTCCCAGTTTCCCCTCTGGAAATCCCCTATCTCATCCCCCTCCCCCTGCTTTTATGAGGATGTTTCCCCACCCACACACTCACTCCCACCTCCCTGCCCTTGCATTCTCCTACGCTGGGGCATAGAGCCTTCACAGGATCAAAGGCCCTTCTCCCACTGATGTCCAACAATGCCATCCTCTGCTACATATGCGGCTAGAGCCATTGGGATCCCGTGCTAAGTCCAAGCGATGGCTGTGAGCAACCACCTCTATCTTTGTGAGGCTCTGGTAGAGCCTCTCAGGAGACAGCTATATCATGCTCCTTTCAGCAAGTATTTCTTGGCATCAGCAACAGTGTCTGGGTTTGATAACTGTATATGGGATGGATCCCCAGGTGTGGCAGTCTCTGGATGGTCTTTCCTTCAGTCTCTGCTCCAAACTTTGTCTCTGTATTTGCTCCCGTGAGTATTTTGTTCAAAGTATATTTTATCTTCAAAATGTTTCTTTGGAAAAGGATTTCTCATTGGCCTTGAATGGACTTTTGCAGCTGAACCAAGAGGTCAAGAATTCTGCTGCTCTCTGTTTCTCAAAAGCTTGGATTACAATGCACATACGGCCTTGATCAATTATTTCCTAAGTGAGTTTTGAGTCTGAACTTCTCATAATATGAAGCAAGTTCTTTTTGTCATCTTCTGAGCATAATGTGACAAATCTTAAAGTGCACGGGAATATAGGTATATAAAACTAGTGTACAGAATTGATAAAATTGTTTTGAATAATTTAAAAATTTATTTTAAAGTGATTGTTTGATATACATTTATAACTTTTAAATATTAAAGAAAATTAACATACTTATAAGATAAGTGTATTTGTGTAATTTATATAATACATTAAATCACAATCAAATATTTAGCACAACAGAGGATAGTGTACTGGGAAATTTTAAAAAGTTGATTGATATTTGAATTTATAATAGTCAATGGCAATATTAATGCTTTAAATCATACATAGTAAAATAAAAATTTGAAAAAACCACTATTTCAGAAACTGTTCAAAATTATCTCCAAAAAGTCAAGTCAAACTTTATTAAAGTATTTTATGAAGCTCATGTTAACAGTTCAAAGCACAATCATCAAAACAAAACATTCTAACATAATAGATTTCAAACTTATATTAATTTCATATAGTGAGTAAATATTAAAATTCTAGTCTAACTAAATCATTATACTTATGTGAAAGCAGAAAAGTTTATAAATTCTGCAAAGGACTACAGCTGATAATTTCCAAGTCTGAATTCTGTACTGGATTCTTTTGGGAAATAGTGGATTGCATTGCCAGATTGAGGCCATGCACAGTGCAAGCTATGCATGACATATGTTTAAGATGAAAACAATACTGAGATACTGCAATGCACGAGAAAGCATATTGGAAATATTTTGGTTTACCTGCATATTTAAATTTGATTAAATTGCTAGATGTTGCAATGTTGCACATTTGGAAAACTTTTTTGGTTGAAAGATTTTTTCATATCCTCGATATTCAGTTATGGGACCCATGTGGAGGCAAACCAACACTTTCAGGAGCTGGGTGTAGACTGTTGTATTGATTCTCAGATGGAACACTGTGTTCTAAAGCTAAGCTGTCTGGAGGTGGTGGCTCACAGGAGAATTTCCTTCATCTGGTGCCTGCTTTTTACAGCAGGAATTAACTGGGAATAAGCTCCTGAATGATTGTCCACAGAGGAAAACATCAAAGAATTCCAACCAGATTTCAGTATAATTTTTTCCATTTTATTGAAGAATTTATTTTGTTAACAAAATAAAATATAGTAAGATAAAACAAAAAAACTATCATGTTGAGGATGGACAAGGCAAATGAACAGAAAAGAAAAAAGCCCCAAGAGAAGGCACAGGGGTCAGAGACACACTCATCCACACACTAAAGGGTCCCACAAAAATTCTATTGAAAGATATAATATACACACAGAGGACCTACTGCAGACCTGTATAGCTCTGTGCTTTCTGCCTCACTCTGTGAGTTAATATGAGCCTTTCTTATTTGATGTCGAGTGCCTATTCTCCTTGTGTCCTCAGTCCCCTGTGACTCCCACACTCTACATCTTCTTCCACACAGTTGCCTGAGTTCTAAGGGGAGGGTTTTGATAGAGATAACCTCTGTCTCTGTCTCTGTCTCTGTCTCTCTCTCTCTCTCTCTCTCTCTCTCTCTCTCTCTCTCTCTCTCTCTCTCCCTCTCTGCATAGTGTATGCCTATTGGATCTCTGTATTTCTTCCCATCTGCTGCAAGAGGAGGAGAAGAACATATTTATTATGAAAACCTGGAACAATTGAATATTTTTAAGATAATCATTAAATGCATGCTTAAAGAAAAATAATAAAAATATATTTCAATTTTAGTACAGTCTAAATAGTACTGCTTTAGCATTTTGTGTATTTACGTTTTTTTTTTAAACTTATACATTATGCTGAAAGCACTCATAATGTAATTTATGACATGATTTTCTGTTACAATTTAAAATTCAGAGTAGACTTAAGAGGATCTTTTATTCTGGATAATATTAAGACTACATAGACTCAAAAAATATGGTCAATGTTCATTTTTGTCGAATGAGTTATTAGCCTTCCTCCCTAGGCAGCATGCTTCATATTTGATTTCCTTTTTGGTAGGTGTTAGTGTCATTTACAGTCATTCCTATTGGTTACATATGCTCAGTCACATAATCAATGGCTCAATAAGAAGTTATTTGTTTTTCTTCTGACTTTAGACATATTCTCCCAACCAATTTTCAAATTCTGATTTAATAATCGATCTTGCAGACTATAAATTCAATTTATACTAGCATCTGACTTAACAAGAGTCAAATGACAGTGCTCCAAAGTAAAAATTCATAATAAAGTTTGTTCCCAATTTGATTAGAACATTTTAAGCAACCATTTCTTCTTCTGTCAATACATGACACATCCTTAAATTTGGAAGAGAAAGTGAACTGCAAAAATATTTGGTAATTGTTTTAGAAATATATAAAGATATATTTCTCTCTTGGTTACTTAATTATGTCTTTCATGGAAAACATTTTAGGATGTATATCCAATTAAGTATAAATGGACATACTCAGAATGGTGTATAATCATTAACTGAAAGGTATTTTTGTTACATTAACTATTAAAAAGTTTAAATATCATTTTCGGGTTCTATATTTAATAAGATGCTTAATCACTTTAAAATATCTTTAACCTATTTCATAAATATATCCCACTTAGTCCCATTTACTATGTAAAGCAGTCAGGCTACAAATATAATGAAACAATATTAATGGCTGCTTCACTAAGTGATTTTAAGGAAATGGAAAATATGTATAAACTGCTATGATAATGTACAAATTATTAAATCAGACTTGTTTGAGCTGGGTTGGCAAGAGCATAAAGATCTGATTGTGTTTGCTGGACTTGAATGTTGAATAAGGACTTGAGTTTTCTAATTAAAGATCAGTTCATCTATCCACTTTATTGTTTTCATGTTTAATGCTTCTATTGTCCTCTGTATCATGATGGTACATGCCTGTAATTTGCCCACTTGTTAGAGAGAGGGTAGAGGCTGGCACAGGAGAAGACAAGCTTGTTCTACACAGTGAGTTTCAGTCCTGTAGTAGGACCCTATTGCAAACAATAACAATGGTATGAATGAAACAAACAAACACAGAGCCACATTATTTTGGACTCTTGCCTCAGCAGAGAGTACTTCCTCTATGGCTGCCTCAAACAGATGTTAAAGTTAAATAAGAACCAGATACCTGCTCACAAGTCTTCCAATAACTACTGAAACCTGAAATAATGTCCAGATGTTCTCTGACCCACAAAATAATAAAATATCCATCAACTACTGACTACTGTTCCATGATAACCATGTTTTCATGGTTATCATGAACCATTTGGTTCATTCCTTCATTCCTAAGCAATGGTATCTTGTTCCTTAATTAGGGGTTGTCAATATATTTCTCCATTAGTATACATGTTTGTCATGGCTGACCCTATGCTTTAAAATACAGTCATAGTAATTCTGTTAACCCTCCCATATAGATCAATGTTCATTAATCATTTGCATTCAAGCAACAGAATGGTAGAAATGATTCTCACATGTTATGCTTATATATTACATTTTGTGTTTGGCATCCTTGTAAGTGATTAGAAAATTTATGCTTTCTTTTGAAACTAGTATGTAAAAATACACACAATGAGAAATGTGCCTGGTTTGAAAAATCCATGGATTTATATAGTTGTGAGTTTAGGAACTATAAATGGCAAGTCAAGTGTCAGAATCATTTCAGTACAGGCACTATGCCCATGTAGAAATCTGCACATACTAACTGCTGCAGTTCACTAGCTATGATCTATCCTTCCTCAGCTTTCATATCTTTCAACCTGAAGTCTCAGCCATGAAGCAGGTACAAACTACACAACTACTCCTAGTCTAGATTATTCAATTACAGAATTTGTACAGAAAAATAGACTATTTAAGCAACTTCATTCTGGGACAGTTTCTTATATAGCAAAATTGTGATCTGTCTGAGAAAAATATCAGATAGAACATCCATAAGAAAGATTTGTGATACACTTATTTAGTATTGCTGTCATCATTAAATTTTATTAACTCCAAATTCACAGCATATTTATTATTCATTGGCTATTGTAGAATAAACTTGGGAATGATGTGAATATTTATATAAAAACTGAATGAATGAATAAATGCCTATAATTACATAAACATATTGTAATATTATGTAGTAATTGCAAAAAAGTCTTTCTCTACAGTCACAGAGCAAATCAGTCATAGGGAAAGTAGTGGCTGTTATTCATCAGAATAAAAACAATGTGTCCATTATAAATCATTTTATTTAAAGAAAAAGGAAAAAACTAGGAAAATTCCTCACTGAATAGTTGTTTTTAGAAAAAATGAAAGCAGTGGCTCAGATATGCTATGTTGTGAACACAGTTTGAAATCTGAACTCTACCTTGATAGTACAATAGATATTTGATACAGAGATCTCCAATAGATCCCCTTTAACATGCATATTTTGCTCTTTATTATACTTTATACTTTTAGAAATTATCATCATACATCATCAAAATGATTATTAATTTATCAATACATTGGAACCTCATTTGAATACACTGGATCAGAATCTAGTCTCTTTTGCTTATTCCTTATATCCTTCTGTTGAATTGAATTAACATTTCACTGTGTAATAGTATGTGTTTCTTTACAAATTGCGTTTCACAATTCACTACATTATGGTTTAAATTTCAAAGGTATTTAGCACAAAAAGCTATTTGAGTGACTCATAACAGATTCTGTCAATCAGTCTGAGAATATTTAACTTTTAAAATCAGATAAACAAACAAAACATAAAACAAAACAAAACCAACAACAACCCAGGTTGGAACCACTGTGGAACTACTAACATATATTCTAATAGAACATGGCGTATCAGTAGTTCATCCCTAAATACCAAGTTACTAGTACTATAGTTTATATTTAATGTTAATTGAGGGTTTTTACCCTGCCCATAATCATTCAGTTCCTAGATACAAGATACAAAACATATTTTATTTATAATAAGCCTTAGCAGTACTAGAGCTGTACAGATATCAACTCTCTATGGCTATTTTGTCTACTTCCCTGTCAATAAACCAACTTATAATTTTCAACGTTCATCCTGGGCCATTTTGACTCTAATTGGGTAATCCTCATGGTCATGTTTTCATGACTTAGCTACTCAATCGCATCCTTTCCTCTCCTCATGATCCTGCCTCAGATCCCAGTCCTGGGAATCAAAATATCACCTAAATCTCTTCTGTCCAGGTATAGGCTTTATTCAAACAATAATTTTAAGTTAAGAGGCAAGGTTAAATAGCATCACTTGGTGTATGTGAGGGTCTCCTCATCCCTAGAGGCCACAGGACCTCGGGGACCAGTATTTAGCCTTAGAGTACATGGCAAGAGACCAATCCTCAGCATTCTAGTGAACTGTATCAAACTAAAACATTGCTAGAGGAAAATAATCAGAAAATAAAAACAATGGAAAATATATTATATATGAAAGGCTGAAGATTGTTAACACTCCCCTGAAACTTCTATCTCCAGTTTTGTACTTCTGCTTCTATGACTGAAAAACTAAGGGAGAGCCTTTACTTTCTTTTCTATTACATAGTGAATCTTACAGTGAGTTCTTAATTTAACCCTTAATTAATGTCCAACGTTTGTTTAAGCTCACAGCACAGTACCTACACTTTCTTTCCAATTTCTCACTTAGTAAAAACCTCATTTATAATGCAGGGTTTACTTGTCTTTTCTTATTTTGTGTTCTGGAAGCCTATCCCAGGAAGTAAGCTGAAATAATAATAATAATAATGATAATAATAATAATAATAATAATAATAATAATAATAAATCTTGTTTCTGTTTCTTCTCTCATTAGCCATCATGGATGAGCACAAAAACTTGGTCATTTTTTTAATTAATAATAAGGTTTTTATTAATCCCAGCACTTGGGAGGCAGAGGCAGGTGGATTTCTGAGTTCGAGGCCAGCCTGGTCTACAGAATGAATTTCAGGACAGCCAGGACTACACAGAGAAACTCCGTCTCAAAAAACAAAAACAATAACAAAATAATAATAATAAGGTTTTTTCACTTGACCAATGTTCATTCAGTGTCTACCTTGACCTCTCTTTGAATTTACATTTCAAAAAAGCGAATAAAGCAAAAAAAAAGACAAAACAACAACAACAAAACAAAATGCTTATTTGGAAAGCAGCAAGGTGTCTGAAAGATAATAAATTCAGAGTATACTGGAATGGCATTGATGTTGACGTCTATATATATTGTGTGTGTGTATGCGTGTGTGTGTGCGTGTGCATGTGCGTGTGCATGTGTGTGTGTGTGTGTGTTTTGTGGTGGTTGGTTTGAATAGGTTTGCCTCCATAGAGTTATGTATTTGAATGCTTGGCCTATGGGGAGTGGCCCTATTAGTAAGTGTGGCCTTGTTGGAGGAAGTGTGTCACTTTGGGAATGGGCTTTGAGGTTTCCTAATGTTCAAGTTTCCCCCAGTGTGGAGTCAGTCTTTTCTTGGCTGCCTGCAGAACTAGTCTTCTTCTACTGCCTGATGATCAAGATCAGGCTACCGCACTCTTAGCTTCTCCAGCACTATTTCTGCCTGCATGGTACCAAGCTTCTCACCATGATGATAATGAACTAAACTTCGAAAAGGGGAAGCCAACCCTAATTAAATGCTTTCCTTTATAAACTCTTGGTGTTGGTGTCTCTTTACGGCATTGAAAACCTAACTAAGACACGCTGTATAAACACAAAGATATTTACTTGCTTGGTTATCAAAACCATGTATATAATATAGTTTAATCATTTTAATGATATAATTTAAGATTTGCAGTTCCACAAATAACGAATTCCTAATCAAGTTAGTGCAGATGCAACTGTATGTTTACATATGTTCTTGTAATTTTGTCATAGGCATAAGGATTTATATGTTTACATTCACAAGCAAGCTTGTGGTCCATGCTAGAAGACTTTCTCAATCATTGTCTACCTTATTTCACTAGACAAGTTCTCTAACTAAAGTATTTGGCAAGATTGACTAGTGTTAAATCTCAAGGAAACATCAGGTCTCTGCTCCCCCCTTACTAGATTCCCAGGTTTACATCACCTTGATTTTTGACATGGGTATTGGGAGTAAAACTCAGGTTATTTTTTCTCCAACAAGTATTTTACCCACTCATAACTTCCTTAAATTATTTTTATTTTCATTTTTTGACAATTTTGTGCATAGACGCTAAGTGTATTGCTCAAACACAATCCCTAGTGTTTCTTCAGAGTAGACAAGATTACTCTTCCCAAAGTAATGTTTCTTTTATTTCCTTTAAAAAAATGTACTGACCACCATTAGTGCTCTTCAATGAGCATGGGTGTAGGACCCCATTAATTAGAATACATACTACCAGAGAGTTACTAAAAAGGTAGAGAAATATTGAGGAAGATTGGTCCTTAGATGGGACATCTATATTAAAAACTCCCTGCACCAAGTCCCAAGGAATATTGCAGAAGACAAAAAGGAAAATCGTGAGAACCAGGGTCAGGGAAGAGTGTTGCAATATAATGTTTTCCAGACAGAATGGGGAAGTTGCATACATGAATTTCTGGCAGCTCTGGTAGCCAGGCAACACTCCACCATGAATAAAAAAATGATCATGATGCAACTCTGTAAATGACAATGCTATTGAGTAGAGGCATTTATTAAATATATAATTTATAGTAAATCAGTAACTTTTCTAATGTGAGAATAATTCCATGATACCTATAATAAATCATCACACATGTAAATGTACTTAATGATCAGTTGTTTTATGGTTGTTTGTGGTTTTAATGCTCTTAAATAATTAGAGCTTTGAAATACCCATTCATAATGTTGTGCATATGTGTGTAGTCTTTGATCCTTATGTATAACAGATGGATTTCAATCTACTTCCTATCAAAGACATTAAAATATTTTATTATTTTATTATCAGTAACTATAGTTTATCATTTATGAATGTAATATACTTTGCTATAAATTATTTATCTTTCAAATATTTTAGAAATGTCATGTAGTATATTTTGATCATATTCACCTACTGTACCTCCTACTAACTTCTTGCAGATCTGCATCCACCACAGGATACCCAATTTTATGTAATCTTTATTTTTAAAATAACCTATAAATTCTAATATGTATTGTGTAAATATGTTCTTGTGTTTAGGGCCATTGTTTAGAATGTACATGACCTACCAGCATCCATATCCATAAAGGAAATAGACTTTTCCCTTTCCCACAACTCTCATTTAGTAATAATAGCTCCTCACCAAATAGTAGGGCTAAATGCCCACCTCCCATTCCATTCTGGGGTTATCTCTCACTTGATCTCAGAAGGTCTCTTTCAATCTGTCATATCTGCTCCAAATTAATGTTTATAATTGTCATGTTTTATCATGGCACTACTTTAATAATAAGACACTACCTATACTAGTTGAGTAAACCCTCTGGATATTACAATCTATCTATGTACTCTTCAATGAAGATCATTGAACCTTGGTAGGAATAGAAATGGTATACATGTCCTATTGCTTAGAACTCTCTAGTCTCACATCCTCTGCTTGCTGCCCAGTGTGACTTTCTGCGTATTTGTCTATTAGTAAAAGCAAACTTCTCTGATGAAGACATGAGAGATATATAAATCTACTGGTATACCAATAAGATACCATACTGTCAAAGAATATAATACAATGGTACTAGAATATATTTCCTATCTTTTCTTCCTTTCATAATTTAAACTTCTGTTAAGTTTTATCTACTAAGATGTTTTCACCTAAAAATATCCAACTTTACTTCAGTAATTGAGATCTTTGCATGACAAATGCTTACTGATCAAGCACAGTATACTTCTACCTCTCAATGATCCAATTTGCACATGATGCCTTCATGGTTTGGCACTGGTCATTGCCAATGGAAAATTCAAAGAGAACTAATCATATGAGCCAGAATTTTTTAAACCTAGCAGGATTTTATCCTAATTTTCTACGTAGGTTAGGCAAAATCTTTCTCTTCATTTAATTGGACAAAAGTGTCTGGTATGAATTAAACAGGGAAATGGTGCTACTATTATATCAACAGAATAATAGCCACCGAATCTGTCTCACTTTATTATACCTATTTCTTGATACATATTTTCATATTACAACTTGATATCTTATTTAGCTTATTAACTAATAGTGATATGATGGACATTATTAGAAAATGACAAAACAGGTAAAATATCCCAGTTTTTTCTTATTCAAATACTTTGTTATTTATAAGGCAGGATAGGAAATATCAGCCCCATAAGATTATTGTAGACTTATTGTATAACTTAATTAGTTAGTATAAATTTCTAAATGTGCACATTGATATGTTTACAAGATAGTTTTATAAAAAGAATATTTCAATTTAGACTAACTACAGCATTTCATCAATCTTTGCCCAAATGTACACAGGAGAACACTAAAACAAATAGCTTTATGTGACAGAGCCATGGATTCCAGGGAGTTCCCATAAATATTCATTGCAATACTAATTGAATCATTTGGAGTTAACACACATAGAGCATTTCTTTGGTGTCACTTGCTTAAACTATTTATTGTCATCCCAGGGAAAAATGGGCTTACTGGAAAATTGTAAAACCAACAGACAATACAAATGCAAATATTTAGTAGCTCTTCAGGGCAAAATAAGAGGAGATTTTTGTGGACACCTTTGCATGTATGAACTGCCCTCAAGAAATTTCAGCGATTCATCAAAACGAATATAAACTTCTATGTATAGATAGTGACCATGAGTGCTTTTCTGAAGAGAGATTTTATTGCTTCTAACAACTTGCTAGAAGAAAAGCCATGGGTCATTTTACTGCTTATTTAATTCAGCCCTGATCCAACTGCATCTTATTTTTCACTCTTCAGTAATTCATTAAATGCCTTCTACATGCTTATGAATTTAAAATGGGATGTTTTAAATTGTTAGCTCACTTTAAAAATAGGAGAATGGAGAAAATAATTTTCTCTATGGCAGTTTCTTCTTGTTAATCCATGTTTTCTAGACATTCACAGTAGATAGCTCACAGCATGATTGATAGGACAGGCAATATGGTTTGAGCTGTACAGATTTCTAACACTATTAGACAAAGGAAGAACTGTTAAATACACTTGATGGATACTAAATCTAATTTTAAAGAAATTAAAATAGAGAAAAATGTGAAAGTTATCAAGACTAGGAATACCTGTACAAGAAAATAAAAGTTACTTAATAACTTATATATAAGAATACCAAACAGAAGCAATATAACAAAGAATGGGATATCAATTGGTTATTATATAGTCTTTAACATTTCATATTTTTAAAGCTAATAATCTGAATAAATTCTTATGTTGGTAGCATAAGGAAGGAATTCACAAAAACTGTCCAGACTTTTCTTAGGCAAACCACTGTGAGATATTTCAAGGAAGATGGCAAAGGAAAAGAAATAGGTCTCTCAGAGAGTTCAACAGAAGCTCAGAAAATGTCATGAAAACTTGAAGCACATTGTTTTACATGTTTTATTTATATTCTGTGTGTGTGGATATTTTCCTGCATAGATAGGGACTGGGGCTTTCATCAAAGGTTTTCCTAGGAGTACAGGATGGGAAGGAGATGACAAGCTTCTATATTTGGCACACGGTTGTTGTTAAACGTATTCATTGAGAGGTGAGTTTAAAAATCCTCTGATGCATAGAGCTCTCCTCAATTCCTGGTAGTCTCTAGGACACTGTGGTCAAGCATCCAGAGAAATAAGTTATTGTACTTCTATGAACCAAATGACTGTGCTTTCTTCATTTACTACTGTTCAACCAAAAAGCATGTATAGAGCTTTACAATGTAGTGTAAACACGGTACTTACAGTTGGTAGCTTCTCTTTTATTTTTTTTTTAACCAGCAGTTACACACATAAACTCCAGAAAGAGAAAGATGATAATTCTCCTTTTTCTTACTTAATATATATATAGTGTTGCATGTGCACATGCAACTTATGTATATACATTCATGTTTGCCATTTTCTATGCATGGATTTCAAAGGACATCTTGCTGAAGTCATCTGTCTACTTCTCCCTGTAGGGCCTAGAGGTAAACATAAGTCTTCAGTCTAGCTAACAAATGGCTGGTCTTGCTCAGCCAACTCACATCACCGTCTTTATTATTTTTATAGGTCCTTGTTTTATGTACTCCTCTCTTGTGATAAAACATCATAACAAGGTATATTATATAAAAAAGAAACTTTTCAGATGGTCCATCAGATGGGTAGAGCTCCTGATAGCAGAGCATAAGCATTAGCACAGAAGTAGCTGAGAGCTTACATCTTGGTCTACAAGCAAGAGGCAGAGAAAAAGACACTGAGAATGGCTCGTTTTTTGAAACCCCAAACCCAGCCTTCAGGGATAAGCTTCCACCAACAGGTCCATACCCCCAAAGACTTCCCGATTTACTGGCTGAATACCAAATAATTAGATGTATTATTCTATGAGGGCACCATATTCAAATACCATAGTGGTTGAACTTTATATGTGAAGAAATTAAGATTCATCCTGTGTTTCAAAGAATCCTTAGAAGCTCAATGATTAGTGATACTGTATTGAGAGTTATTATAAAAGTTCTATGTGAGTATTAAAAGTAGTTTCTTGAACTGTAAGAGTTTGATATTTAAATAGATTCTTGTAATTAAATATGATAAATTATACTCACAGAGAAATCCTAATATAATATAATAAATAATGTATAGAACAGAAATTGGTTTTGAATTTTTCCCAAGTGCATACATTGCTAGCAAGATGTGAATTTCTCATTGATTTGTTCCTATTCTAATCCTTTTAAAATAAATGTACTGAAAATATTTTTTCAAAAAAAGATTTTTTTCAAATATTTCAACCCTTCAAAATATATTTAACCTTTGTAATTTATGAGGGTTTTTAAACAATTCAAACACTTAGAAAATTTTGGATACTAGAGATTGATAAGGATAAATATTTACTTGAACACAAATTAAAATGAAGGGAAACAATAATTCAAGAATTTGTTAAATCCTGTAAATAGTAACACATTTTAAAACTTGATTAAAACTTATAATTCATTTTATATTTTGCAACAAAAAAATTACATTCTAACAACAAAACTATTTTAATGATATCCATTCTGACCAATATGATATGGAACTGTAGCTTTTATTTTTATTTCCCTGGTGATTAAGAATGTAAAGCACTTAAAACTGTGCATCAGTTACTTATGCTTTTTTTTTGATAATTTATTTGCTAATTAATTGCTAATTTGATAATTTTCTGTTATTTAGCTAGTGTTTTTAGGGATTTATTTTTATAGTTCATAAATTATGTATGTTTTCTTTCACCTTATGTGTAGTTTGCAATAATTTTTGCTTGTTCTGTAAGCATCTCTGTTGAAGTAGATATTTAAAATGGGCACTAGTCAAGTCCACTATCTATGCTGCAGTGGCTCTGCCTAGCTCAGCTGCCATGTTCCAAGGCCAGAGGCCATGTGGGCACTGCAGCTAGAAACGGCCAGCCAGAAACACCAGGCCTGCCACCCACTAGACACCAGCATGGGAGATGGCTCTGCCAATCTTCCATGCTATCTCTGCAAAACTGGGCATTGCCCAGACCATCCAGCCATCCATGTGGGCCTGGTAGGAAAATGAGACTCTAATGCTTAAATACTAATCAAAGTCTTTATATGTTTGATAATGCTCAATAACAATATGCCATACAATTAGAGTTGCTTCCCAATTAGGTAACCTAAATATAAGTTGTTACACGCAACTGCTCTCCATACCTGCATGGCTTTTCATCCTCCTACATCTCTGCCCTCTCTACTACTCCTCTTCATTTTCCTCTTCCTCTCCTTACTCCTCTCAACTTAGCTCCTCCCATACATCTCATTCATTATAATGGTAATATTTTTTTCAATATTGTGAAGATTCATTTGTTAATTCTTAGGCTATTACCTGTGCTACTTGGGACCTGTTCTGAATGTTTTAGCCTATACTGGTATATTGACGTAAATCTTTTATACTTTTTTTTCTAGTACCAGATGCTTTTCAGGTTTTAAATTAAGCTTCTTGACCAACTTTAAATGGATTAGTATATAGGATAAGATAGATGGGTTTCACTTTACTCTTCAATATATTCAGTTTTGCTAGTATCATTTGATGCATATTTCAGTTTGTTTTTCACTGTATGTTAAGACAAACTTGTCACAAATTAGAAAGCTCTAGCCGGTTCTTTTCTTTCCATATCCTATTTTGCTTTCTCTCCCTGCATTACTTTCATGACAGTAATTGACTTTCTGACTTTCTTTCATATAGTTCCTCAGTATATTTTGAGGGTGAGTATTACATACCTCCAGGAGTATTCTTATTGCCTAGGATTGTCTTAGTTATTTATATTCTTTTATATGTCTATATTATTCTGGGGCTGTTCATGCCTTCTCATTCTACAAATAATATTACAAAAATTTAGAAGGAAATTGTATTTAATCTGTATATTACTTTTGTTAATATAACCTTATTCTTGATATGAATCTGCCAATTCTGGATCATAGAATCTAGTTCCATCATTTAGTTTTCTTTGAAGATATTTAAGTTTTTCTTGGGTGGGCTTTCTTTTCTTCTGAAGATTTATTACACAGCAAATTCTAATGAAGATGTGCAAAATAGAAACCCTTATTCACTACCAGTAGGAATGCAGAACAGTGCAATTATTGTGAAAATCAATACATGGATTTGATTTAATTTATATTTGAGAAATGCAAAATCACAGCTACCATGTAATTTAGTTAGACTTCTCCTGGACAAGTACTGAAAAGACTTCATATCCTACCATAGACGTGCCTGAACATCTGTGCTTATTAATGCTCATTCAAATAGCATGGGAATGGAACTGGATCCAGTGCCTATTAGATAATCAATATGTGAACCCCCCCCCCCACAATTGCATTTTAAGTTTTGGTACATAAAACATGGCAAAGAGAAAAAAACTAAATGAAATGAAAACCAAATTAAACTAAAAAAAAATAAATTGGTAGAAGAAATGAGATAAATGGCCAAATATAAATTCAAGGGGCTTTAGAGATAAAGGAAAAATAAGTACCATATGCTTCAGTTACTGTTTGGTTATTATAGTACAATGAAAATTGTGTTTGGCTTTTGTAATTGGTATAGTCTTTTATTTCAGCCCTTTAGTCCATTAGAAGGTGATGGCTTAAGGTTTTTCAAAGGAAAATAAATGATAAAATGAATGCATTTCAAGGGGGATTTATTCAAGTGGTTGACATAATAGAGGATTGATAATCTAATAGTATCTGACACAGTTATTCCACTCCTCCCAAAAGATTATCCAACATCCCACTAAGACACATCCTGAACTATGTTCAGCTTTATAATAGCCAGAAACTGAAAACAACCTAGGTATCCCTTAACTGAAGAGTGGATTAAGAAAAATGTGGTACAACTACAAAATTAAAAAGTATTCAGCTATTGAGAAAAAGACATCATGAATTTTACAGGCCAATGGATGAAACTTGAGAACATCATCCTGAGTGAAGTAGCCCAGTCCCAAAAGGATCTGCAAGATCATATTCACTTATAAGTGGATATTAGCCATAACATACAGGATACTTGTGCTAAACTCCATGGAATCAAAGAAGCTAAATAGGCAGAAAGGCATAAGCTTGTTTGTTTGAATCTCACTTAGAAAGACAAATAAAATAGTGGTAAGAGGCTGATGGAGGGAGAGAACTGGGTGAGAGAAGGGATGGAATGGGGAATAGAGGTTTCAGGATGAGATGTTGGGAGGAAAATGACTGATGTCCAGATGGCCATGAGAACAATGGAAATCTGTAATTGACTAGTGATGGCATAGTGGGGGTCCTCTCCAGGAAATGACAGAGACATGGAATAAGGAAGTCACCAAAGAATCAATGGGGGGTGACCTTAGCTGTAACTTAAAGCATTTGGGATATGAGATATTAAGAGGCCACTTTCTTTAGCCAGGTAGAAACCCTAATAGAACGACATAGCCACCAATCCCCTCACAAAACTTTTGACCTAAAATTTATCTTGTCTACAAGACATGCAGGCATGAGTGATGGAGCAAAGAATAAGGTAATGGCCAACTAATAGCTGGCCCAACTTGAGATCCATTCCATGATCAAGCACAAATCCCTGACACTATTTAAATGATAATTTGTTATTCTTTCAGACAAGGAGTCTAGCATGGCTATCCTCTGAGAGACACAACCCAGCAGCTGACTTAGACAGATACAGACACCCAGAGCAGATACAGACACCAGTGGATGGTGCTTATGATAGAAGAGGAGGAAGGATTGGGGGCACAAGGGACATAGGAACTTCACAGGAAGACCAACAGATTCAACTAACCTGAACCCTTGGGGCTCTTAGAGACTAAACCACCAACTAAGGTACAAACAGGCACAACCTAGGCCTCCTCACACATATGTAGCAGATGTGCAGCTTGGTCTTCATGTAGGTCTGAAACAAGTGGAGCATGGGCTACCCAAAAGCTGTTGCCTGTAGGTGGGATGTGTTCTTCTAGCTGGGCAACCTTGTCTGGCCTTGATAGGAGAGGATGTGCCTAGCCTCCCAACGTGATATTCTAACAATAGTTTTGTGTGTGTGAGAAAGAGAACACTATGTCCTTCTGTTCACTGTAGGAACCCTGTAATCTCAGATTTCTTCTATGGCCCTTCTTTTGATTTCTCCTAGTATCTATTACTAGTTTCCAAAATGATTTTATTAAACCAATATATGCAATATATTTTCCATTCTTTTTCACATGGTTCTTAGTATCCCTATTGTTATTGAGATCTTCAAACTTTACCCCTAAAAATTCTGTATTTCTCATCTTTTGATTAACTTTGAGAATTTTGTACCTTTCTGTGTAGTCTCTACAATATATTCAAATATGTTTTAATCTTTACAATATAAGGTTTGAAATTGGAGTATGGACTTAGGTTTACTTACTAAGGACACTGCCATCTTGTGGTCAGCATCTAGAAATAAATGATGTACAAGTACATAGCAAGCAGTATTATGGGTGAGTCCATAAGATTCCATACATGGAACATCAAATGTAGTAAACGTTTAAAATTTTGCAGTGACCTTTCTTACTCTATGAGAGAAAGTAAAAAATTATAATGTCAATGAGGATGCCAAGGCCGCCAAAATGTATACTCATAAACAGTAACTATTTCTTTAGTTCAATGCACATAAGCATAAAAAGTAAATCTAAATAATAGTTCATTTGTATCTACTTGTATACTATTCAAGTAGTAAACCTATGAATACTACTATTATGTGCATACTATTAATAGCAATAACATATCTAATATTCAATTACTGATATTTATGAAATCATGTAATACATTTATGTTTTACATTTACATTTCTATCACATACATACACACCATTACATATATTATGTAAACTCATCATTTATATATTTTTATGATGATTATAAAATGATTCTAGTGTTACTTAAAGAGCATACATATTCATATAAGGGAGAATATTGGTATACTTCTATCCATACATTAATGATTCATTCTAACAATACTGACATATATTCCCATTTTTATTTTTTTAGTTTCATTTCAAAATACTTCTTGCATATTATTTTCTTGATATACATATATATATATATGCTTATACATGTGTACATGAATCTTAGTATGTGAATATTTTAGTGTAAATATATCTAGTATTTACTTTTCAAAATATATTGACCTTTACCTTTTAGTAATGTAATCTTTTGCATTTTATCTTATGATTTTATTTTACTACTTTCTTTTCTGAAAAAAAAAATCTAATAGCACTAAATATTCAGTGAGGTTATTGATGGAATTAATTTAATTCTCTATGAATTGAGCGTTTAACCTATTTCTTGTCCTGTAATTAAATCTACAAAATAATTGATATGATTGCATCTAAATATTATCATTATTTCTATTACAACCATTATTAATTATTACAATTATGATGCTTGCAGAGGAATATTAGGTGATTAAAATAATTATGTCACATTGATCCCATTAGAGAAAAGACTTCATGGAAATACCCACTTGCTTAAAAATAATATAATATTCCATGTACAATGAGTTAAAATCTTGTGGTTTAATGTCTTTAAATATATGACTTATTTTGAGAGTATTATAAAAATTACATGTGGAAACTGGGACAAATAAAAATCAAATATATTTATAAATATTTCTATACTCTTATATAGAATTTAAAACCTAAATGATTCAATAAGTATTTTATTTCCAGTATCTGTGCATGTGATAAGTTGCAGTGATATCATTAATATAAGTTATCTGTGTAGAACTTCAATCAGGTTTATGATGATACCTTTCTAAAATTTGAATTAAACTGAGTCCTAGTAACTGTATTGAAGACAAATAATTCTCAAGTATTTAACAGTGTACAACAGGATGTAAATAAATGGCTCAGTCATTACTCAGTGATTTAAAATGTATTTCTTATCTTCCTTGTCATCTCCTAAGATATCTCTAATTTTTTTGAGGTGCTTTCATTTTTGTGGTCATTGCACTTTATTCTGAGTTCTCACAGGGATGCTAGATCTTGCCAAGAGGATGCCTTTATTCCTGGGAATCAAATCTCAGTCTTCTGCAATTAAACCATGAATAGATAGCAGTCAGGAAGTCCAACAACATCTCAAAAATGCCTTTGTTTAAGATTTTAAATCATTCCAATCTAAGTCTTATTGAAAACAATCTCATTTAAATACCAGTGGCTTTTGTGTAACTGTCCTAATATCAAGTAATCTCCACTCTACAGTGAACATATTTACTCTGTAATCATTTTAATGTGTTCAATTATTTTGGCACCTGTGCATAAAATGAGGTGGTTTGAAGTATTAATTTTCAACATACATTGGATAGTTTATATTATACTGCAATAGTAATCATTAGAATAATAAATCAAAGTGAAATTAGGGAAAAATGTAGTTGTAGTTATTTTCTGAAAGTTAAGGAAAGTTGATTAAGCTCCTTAACTTCCTTGAGAGATAGGCTTCACATTTGTGTCCTACATGGTGACTGCAGATGAGAAAGCCCATGAAACAAATGAAAATGTAATTAAACAAACTAATTCATGAAATCAAATTGAAACTTTTAAATATATTTATATTTACCCTCCAAAAGAACTTTCATGATTATACATGACTATACTTAATAGAGAAAAAAAATGTGTGTTGAAGCTTTTGTTGCCAGTTGAAAAACAAGTCATTACAGCACATTTTATCCATCATAAATCCCCATAACATATGTTTGTGAAACATTTTATTATGACCTTATTATAAATTATAGTAGTTTTTAAACTGGAGCTTTAACCACTTATGTATTTATTAGGATTCTATGTTAAGAGACATATTATACCCAAAGCATATTGTGTTTCAAATGACCATAAAGAAAGACTATACCTTTTTCAGTTGTGATGGATACAATGTAGTTACATTGGGCTCTTTTCAAATGATTTTATATCTGTATTAGAAAGTTCATTCTTGGTTCTCTACAATTAATAATTGGGAAATTTAACTCAATACCATCCCTAGAGACTGTTCTGTAACAATTTAACAGAAATAACAAAAAACAGTAAAGGACTGTTCACACAGTTACCAAGTCCAGATACACTGACAAAACATGTCATTCCACATATGTGAAAAATAAGTAAAGGAAAAGAGACATGTTTGAATTACTGTATATGTAATCATTACTCACTTTAATCACAATTACAATGTGATAACATATTTGAATCATGGCAATTCAAGTAACAAAAAAAGGAACACTGAATCTACTGTAACGGTCCTCAAACTATTGTGCAATTTTCAGCAATAACTTTCATATTGTTTTTCCAGATGTATGTTTTGGGCATTGGAGTCACTTGTAAAGGGATTATGAGAACCTGGTATCCATAGAGATAAATATTTGCCATCCTAATTAGATTGTCAATCTGATCTATTTAGTCAATAAGCTCTATCCAAGATTATTTCTTCTACAGGGAATTTGTCTGCCTAAAGTAAATGGCACAAAGTTTGACTCGTAAATATAAGCATCATTTTTCTCAGTCAGCTGCAAATTCAAGTTACAAAATAAAGCCCTTGGAATATGATCTGCTATGCACCTGAAGTGTCTGAAATGTTAGTCTATTAATAACATTGGCAAATGCACTCTACAATGAACAAAGGACAAGAGGAATTTTGAAGAAAGCATCTCAAACCATGATCGAAGTGAATTCCAGGAAAATTTGACCTTTAATATCCAACCTCCATTGTTAAAAGAGAGCTGAGCCTAAGTTGTACCTGAAACATCTAAATGAAACATTACATATACCAGAGTAGATAAAACTTCTCTTGACTCTTTAAAATCATTATTTGAACCAGACATCTTTGGTGAAAAGGGGGGCATTCTGAAATATACAGCTGAGAATATAGTTCTTCACATTTCATAATATTGAGCTTCATAACCAAATGTTTTAAAAGAATTTCAGTAAGTCTAATATCAATCCATCTTAATAACTTCTTCCTCTAATTTTCTGTAAGATATGTTTTCTGTGCACCTGCATGACATTGGTTTAACCAAGAGATTCTCATGATCTAATGTTTATCTGAAAAAATGTAAATGATTCAAATAAATGATTCAATGATTAACCATTCAAAGCTAAATAAACATTCAAGGTTGTTTACTTATTATAATATGTAATCTTTTTTAAAATGTACTTATTGAACCTAGTAGGCTCCTAAAATATAACATTACTTGTTCTGTATTTTTATATAACATTGAACAATTTGTTGGCAGCCAACATGTTTTTTATAGTGTGAAATGAAGAGAACACTGTGGACTTATCTCAAAGCAGAATAACTCATGAAAACATTAGTGCTAAACCAAATATAGATTGCAACTAAACTCTTTAAATCCACAAAATAAAATGTAATAACATGTTTCATTAAAACATATGTCAATTTTTAATCATAAATTACTATTTAGTAATTTATTTTATCATATGATTTCATATATTTTGAACAGACTTAGAAACTGAAATACAATATTGTTTTATTTGAATTAGATAGAGTAGGATTATTTTATGTAGTAGTTACTTAAAAACTGCTTTTCATAGTAAAAATGTAATAACAGTGATTACTTCTGGATGAAAAATGTTAATAACTCTGTATTATAAAATCAACTGCTTAGCATTGATAATTTAGATATGTTAACTATTGTGCCTATTTTTTTTTACCTCATTTGCTTTGATTTTTAGTAAACAGGCTTTGAATTAATAGCTCTGTCTAATAAAAAATTTTGAAAGTTGAATCAGATTAATCTCATCTCCAATATAGAGATAGTGAAAATGAAACCAAAACAGTTATGTCAAATATATAAAAACATTGTATTTTGTACAAATATACTTGGAAACAAAATTATATTGTTAAAGTAATTAAATAATTGAATAATATGCAAATAATGGATTTTCAATGATACAATATCTTTCCATACATCTAATACGATTGAATTCTGAAAGTGTATAGCTGAGCAATTAGTAACTTCTTTTTCAAGAATTGTTTTACTTATATGGAATAGGAAAGTTAATAAAAACATGTTTACTGTAAAATAAATCTGATTATGTACCATATTAATAATTTTACAATGAGTAATATACTACTATTGCTTACTTTCATAACTTTTCCTAAAGGCCATGATGTTCTAGAATAATACATGGCTCTCTTGTGGAGAATACTTGACTTTGTTGCATTCAGACTCAGAGGGATTTAGGGAACCTTGTTAGAACTCAAAGCCAGAAGCTAAAGAATAAGGAACTTTTACATAAGCCCGCTATTCCTGCATTAGATATGGCCTGTGACTTCCTGGGATACATGCATAGCTTGATCTCTCTAAGCAGTGAATCATATCTCAAGATAGCAAACTCATTATATTTCAGGGTATTCTGGTTTTAAGAAATTGTTTTGTTTGAAGTAACTTGATTCTGAATAGAATACTTCACCTTGCAAGTTCAATATATTGTCCTATGATAGATGATTTTTCCTGTTGAGCTTCCTTTCCTCATTGTAAAGTTTATTGAATATCATACCACTGTATCTGAGAGGAAAAAAACATGAGCCATACATTTTTATGGGGAAAAAATAAAGCTTGACAATCAAACCAACTTATTGCCCATGACACTCAATGGTCAGGACATTTTACTCTCGCTGACTAAAAAAACCACTTGAAATGAAATGATGATACTACCCTAACACATTGAGGTATGTAAATAGTTTCTGGCAAGGAAAAGAAACTTCAAATTGAGCACTACATGCTGTTGTAATTCCCAGACACTATGGATGTATTAACTCTTGGATGTATTCTCCATGGTTAAGAAAAACAAAGCTAAACAAGAATTCTCATAGTTAAGAAAAACAGAGATAAACAAAGAATTCTCAATGGAGGAAACTCGAATGGCTGAGAAGCACCTTAAGAAATGCTCGACATCCTTAGTCATCAGGGAAATGCAAATCAAAAAAATCCTGAGATACCACCTCACACCAGTCAGAATGGCTAAGATAAAAAACGCGGGTGATAGAAGATGCTGGCGAGGATGTGGAGAAAGAGGAACACTGCTCCATTGTTGGTGGGAATGCAAGATGGTACAACCAGTCTGGAAATCAGTCTGGTGGTTCCTCAGAAAATTCAACATAGCATTACCTGTGAACCCAGCTATACCACTCCTGGGCATATACCCAGAAGATGGTCCAACATATAACAAAGACATATGCTCCACTATGTTCATAGCAGCCTTATTTATAATAGCCAGAAGCTGGAAAGAACCCAGATGTCCCTCAACAGAGGAATGGATACAAAAAATGTGGTACATTTACACAATGGAGTATTATTTAGCTATTAAAAATAATGAATTCGAGAAATTCTTAGGTAAATGAATGGAACTAGAAATTATCATTCTGAGTGAGTTAACCCAATCACAAAAGAACACACATGGTATTTACTCACTGATAAGCAGATGTTAGCCCAAAAGCTTGGAATAGCAAAGACTCAACTCACAGACCACATGAAACTCATAAAGAAGGAAGACCAAGTGGGGATGCCTCAGTCCTACTTTGAAGGAGTAACAAAAATACTCAAGGGAGCAAATATGGAAACAAAATGTGGGACAGAAACTGAAGAAAGGGCCATCTGGAGATCATTCCACCTGGGTATCCATCCCATTAACAGTCACCTAAGCTAGACACTGTTGCGGATTGCTGGAAGTGCATGCTGACAAGAACTTGATATAGCTGTCTCCTTAGAGGTCTGCCAGAGACTGACACATTCAGAAGATGATGCTCACAGCTAACCACTGATATGATCAAGGGTTTCCCAATGGAGAAGTTAGAGAGAAGACTGAAGGAGCAGAAAGGGTTTGTGACCCCATGAGAAGAGCAACTATACCAACCAACCAGAGCTCCCCAAGGGTCTAAACCAGGAGCCTTGGAACACATAGGGAGGGACTCATGACTCCAGCTATATATGTAGGGGAGGATGGCCTTGTAGGGCATAGGTGGGAGAGGAGATTCTTGGTCCCATGAAGGACAAATATGGAGTGGGAGCGGGAATGTGAGGGTGAGGAGGTGGGATTGGGGGGGTTAGGGGGGCACATCCTCATAGAAGCATGAGGAGGGAGGAATGGGATAGGAGCTTTCTGGGTGGTGGGGGGAAGTGGGGTAAGGGGATAAAATCTGAAATGTAAATATAATACCCAATTAAAAAATAAAAAAAGAAAAATATTTCCACCTGGTAATATATCTAATATATCAATCATATATCATATATTACATACCACATATCACACATTACATTTTATATTTATTATGTTCATTATTATTATGTGATATACTAGATTCAAAAAAAGAAAGTGCATTGACCACCACTTCTTTTTTAAAATTATTTTTATTGGATATTTTCTTTATTTATATTTAAAATGTTGTTCCCTTTTCTGGTTCCCCCTGAAACCCCCTATCCCATCCCTCTCCCCTGCTACTCTGAGGGTATTTCCCCACCCACCCATGCACCCACTCCTACCTCCCTGCCATGGCATTCCCCTACAGTGGGGCATCAAGCCCTCACAAGACCAAGGACCTCTCTTCCCACTGATGCCTGACAAGACCATCCTCTGATACATATGCACCTGGAGCTATGAGGCCTTCCATGTATACTCCTTTATTGGTAGTTTAGTTCCACGGAGCTCTGGCAGGTCTGGTTGGTTGATGTAATTGTTCTTCCTATGGGGTTATAAACCCCTTCAGCTCCTTCAGTCCTTTCTCTAACTCCTCCATTAAGACTATACCCTTCATAATAGTCATAAATAATATAAAATAAATTGGTGTGACTCTAACCAAGCAAGTGAAAGATCTGTATGACAAAAACTTCAAGTCTTTGAAGAAAGAAATCAAGGACGATCTCAGAAGACGGAAAGATCTCCCTTGCTCATGGATTGGCAGGAATAATATAGTTAAAATGGCCAATTGACCAAAAGCAATCTACAGATTCAATGCAATCTCCATCAAAATTTCAACTCAATTATTCATAGAGTTAGAAAGAGCAATTCTTAAATTCATCTGGAATAATAAAAAACCCAGGATAGCAAAAATTATTCTCAACAATAAAAGAAATTCCAGGGAAATCACCATCCCTGACCTCAAGCTGTACTACAGAGCAATAGTGATAAAAATTGCATGGCATTGGTACAGAGACAGGCAGGTTTATCAATGGAATAAAAGACCCAGAAATAAACCCACACAGCTATGGTCACTTGATGTTTGACAAAGGAGCTAAAACCATTCAGTGGAAAAAATACAACATTTTCAAGAAATGGTGCTGGTTCAACTGGAAGTCAGCATGTAGAAGAATGCAAATTGACCCATTCTTATCTCCTTGTACAAAGCTCAAGTCCAAGTGTATCAAAGTCCTCCACATAAAAACAGAAACACTGAAAATAATAAAGTAGAAAGTCGGGAAGAGTCTTGAACACTCAGGAACAGGGGAAAATTTCCTGAACAGAACATCAGTGGCTTATGCTGAGAGATCAAGAATCAACAAATGGGACCTCATAATATTGCGAAGCTTCTGTCAGGCTAAAGACACTGTCAATAGGACAAAATGGCAATCAAAAGCCTGGGAAAAGATCTTTACCAATCCTACATCCAATAGAAGGCTAATATCCAATATATACAAAGAACTCAAGAAATTAGACTTCAGAGAATCAAATAACCCTATTAAAAATGGGGTTCAGAGCTAAGCAATAAATTCTCAACTGAAGAATGCTGAATGGCCATGAAGCACCTAAAGAAATGTTGAACATCCTTAGTCATCAGGAAAATGAAAATCAAAACAATGATGAGACTCTACCTCACACCAGTCAGAATGTATGACAAAGGACTAACCCTCAGAAACTGTAAATAAGCCCCAATTAAATAGGGCATCTATAAGAATTGATTTAGTTATGGCATCTTTTCACAGCCATAGAATACTAGCTAAGAAAAATATGTAGTGACATTTTCCTCACATATGATATGGTTCAAAACTGCTTTCCAATATAAAAGAAATTAAGTAAGGCTTTATAATTAGATCTTTGAAATATATTAACTTCATGCTAATGTATTTCTCAATTATTTCTAAAGCACAAAATGACTAAAATCATTTCAAAGAATAAAAATGGAAATATTATTACACACTCAACCTTTGAATATCTGAAAATCTTCATCAAATAAGAAATGTGAACAATTTTAATTTCAAAGCTTGACATAAGCCTTGATCTGTTTTTGATACCTGATATCTTGAATTGCAAACCTCTTAGCACACTCTTACTTAACTAATTTAGGATAAGTTTTGAAACACTGAAATTTTAATTATGAATCAAACATGGTAATTTGCAAGCAAAACACAACTCAAAGATGTGTAGTAATTGGCCTGAGGTTAAATAGTTGGGGAAGCTAAAATGGAACTGCATATTTTCTGACTTATATTATTCTCTTTTTAGCTATCTGAATTATTATGTGGTCTTAACAGCATCCATAATAAAAATATTGTTCTACTTCATTTATTAGTTAGGTCTTGAGATTTGGAAGCCCAGATACCATCCTTAACCTTAGTTAACTTTTCAGAAATCCACCCATTATAAACTATATCCAAGACTGTGATGGACAGTGTGTTCATAGCTGTCATTCACACAGCAAGTAGTTATTGGGACTTCAGGCTGTATGTCCATGTATTATACATGAATTCCTAGGCTGTCGAGCCCAGTCATGTCAAAAATGTAGTCATACAAAGTTTTATGCTTTCAGATTATACCACATCACCTTTACCTTCAGGCATCCTTCAGATGGATTCACAAAGCTGGAAGAGGAATTTGCTCATTCTAATAGTCAGCCATCCCACACATAATGTGTATCAGGAGATGAAGTTAAGTAGAAAGAGCCTTTTCTCCCCTAGGCATACAGAAGAATTGTTTTTTCCTTATTTCAACCTTTGTTAAAGAGGCTTAGAGACGGTGGCACAGACCTTCTTGTAAACAGTTCATAGAAATAAAGTAAGCATGTCACTTTGTCACAGTATGAACAATTAATAAAGGCTTCTGAATTAGGGCAGCTTAAGCATACTTTCTGCCTAATAACAACAGTGATTTTAGAATGTGTTTGCTGTTCGGTTTATCAAAATAGCTAAGTACATAGGGATCCATAATATATATTTCTGAATTTTGCTTCTAAAACTAAGCATTGAAGGAACTTGAAGTCACTGTATTTTTTGGTATTGTGCTCTAGGGAAGAGCAATACTTTTATGTAGCATACTCAGTTATGCATATTATTATTTGTAATACTTAGAACATTAACAAACATATACATGTTCAGCAAATTCCAGTCTGAGCAACCTTTAGCAAGATCTGACACTAAGCTTTTGGGTATTAAAACTGAGCTATAATATTTTATGCTCAAGGCAGATATCTCAGAATGTGTCTTTTCAAAAGCCAAACTAATGCCAAATTAATTGGTGTAAACAGAAAAAAAAATCTTAACCCAAACAAATTTTTATTTGTGAATCACTTGCACGATTCAGACACAATATGCAACTACAAGAGTGAGTGGGGCTGAGTCAGCCATGTGCAGCACATGGGTCAGAGAACAACAACAGAGGACAGGAAGTATGGAGGCCTAGAAGGGATACAAAACCAAAGATCCAGAGACCAGAGCCCCTGCTAATAATAAGCAGTATATGAGCAGACTACTGCTTGATTTTGTAAAAAAATCTATGTTGAGAATAAACAACAAGAACAAAAGAACATTAAAAGACACTTATATCTTCCTATAATACCAGTATCTTCTTATGACATCAGCTAGTAGGAGATAGCTCAGGGGATTAATGATTTCAAGAACAGCCTTGCAACTATGAAAGCTTGTCTCAAAACAAAAAAAATAAACAAACAACAAAACCAACAGAAAACGTTCTTCAAAAGCTCATTTAATGAAATTCCTCCTAGTTTTATAATGACTATAATAATGCCAAACATGCATCTTTTTTTGACTGAGAACTTGCAAACAGTGGAATAACAAAATAAACAGCGACATGGAAAGAGAAAGTTAAATTCAGGTGACAGTAACTGAAATGGCAGATAAACTTCCAACTTTAAATGAATCAGAGAATCAAATTTACAAAACATGAAGTATTACAAATATATCTTTTAAATATCAATAATGGCAAACTAATTAACCCATTTATTTCTAGAAAATAGGACAAATAAAAATTAGTCTAGAAAATAAACATATATATTTTAGTAGACTAAAAAATACTTTGATTCTAGCATTATTTAACTAGAATGTATATTTTTAATATAATAGTTTTATCAATGTTTCACATGTACAACTAATTTTAAAGAATAATTTATTGGAATAAACATATAAACAGTGGACTTAGTTTTTAGTAGAAAGTATAATTTTTATTCAAATTACTTGTAAGATCTAATTACAGATTAAAGATAGCATTTACTAATTAAGTATCACCACAGAAATATATTAATATAATATATACCTTTCTTTTTATATTATATTCACTTTTAAATTATTTCTTTTACTTTTTGAGATTATAATACCATACCACTTTCCCTGTTCTCCCTTCAAATCTTCCTATATATCCTTTTTGCTTTCCTTCAAACTCATGACCTGTCTTTTCATTTATTGTTGATAAGGCCATGACTATTGTTTATCTAATACCCTGAAAACATGCCAAAAGGTAACATTAAATGTGTGCATGTTTGTGTGTGTGTATGTTGTGTATGTGTATATGTGTGTATATATATATATATATATATATATATATATATATATATATATTCTGAGAAAGTTGTATTTATTTATTTGGATTGCCTATGTAAATATATATATATATACATAAATATATATACAAATATGTATATTTCAAAACTATGAGACAAGGTACACTGCATGAGTTCTTCAACTATGATTCAATTTTTCATAAGACAGACATATTTTTCATAAGACAGACATGTTGTTGAGACTTTATTGGTATAAATTCCCTAATGTTTCTAGGACATTCAATCTCACAAAAGACATTTTCTTCCCTCTGGCTTTTATGACTGTTCCACACACTCTACTACAAACTTCTTGAACATTGACTGTTTGAGTTATTGCAGGTACATCATTAGTGGCTAGAGAGTGCCTTACATTTACCTCTGCAGTTAAATCCATTGGTTTTGTCTAATGTTCCTTAGACAAAACTACACTTACCTATGGGTAGAGAAATAGTATTTTGAATGCAGTTAGACATTACATTGGTTGCATAAGTTGCTGGTTGTAGGTTCTCCCTCCAAGATCCACAACATCATTAAACTTGGCCAACACTAAAGAACAACAACAACAACAACAAAAGTACAAGTAATTAAAAATGCTGAAAAATGCTGAAAGCAGGAGAAAATAGCATTTCCTAGGGCAGAAGCCTGCCAAATGTTTATATACTATGAACTAATCAGCCCTGACGTTAGATGGAGGAGTCAGATTGAATTGATTTTAACTATATATTTAGAAGTAAGTGTGTGTGTATGTGTGTGTGTGTGTGTGTGTGTGTGTGTGTGTGTGTGTGTGTTTGCAACAATGAAATAGAAGAGGCCAAAGATCATTAACTTAAAAGAGATTAATGGGAGAAACATGCTGGAGTTGAGGGCTTGGAAGGATGGTAAGTCAGGGGAGAAAAAAAACACTGATATCTTCATATTGCATAACTATAATTTGTTATGAAAATAAATATGAACTGACTACTCAATTCATAGAAAATCTAACACAACAACAATAAAACACTTAAGCAACACAGATGAATAAAATGTATGATTCAAAGTGAATCAATTGGACATTGATCATAAAATAGTTATACTATGATAAAGGTTAATTTCTTCACAAGCAGATTAATCTAAATTCTTTTTTAATTTTGTGTTGATTTAATGTTTATTTATTTATTTACACTCCAGATTCCATTTTTTTCCTGGGCCACTCTCTGACTGTTCCACATCCCAAACCTCCTCACTGCCCTCCTGTCTCCACAAGGATGTACTAAACCCCCATGCCTGAACCCTCCACTCCACCCCACAAGACTTCAAAATTCCCTGGGGCCTCCAGTCTTTTGAGGTGCATCTTCTCTGACTGAATCCAGACCCTGCAGTCCTTTGCTGTATATGTGTTGGGTGCCTCAAATCAGCTGGTGTATGCTGCCTGGTTGGTGGTCCAGTGTTTGAGAAATCTCTGGGGTCCAAGTTAATTGAAACTGCTGGTCCTCCTACAGGGTCACCCTCCTCCTCAGCTTCTTCTGGCTTTTCCCTAATTCAACCACAGGGGTCAGCAGCTCCTATCCATTGGTTGGGTGCAAATACCTGCATCTGACTCTTTCAGTTGCTTGTTGGGTCTTTCAGAAGGCAGTCATGATAGGTCTCTTTTTGTGAGTACTCCATAGCCTCAGTAATAGTGTCAGGCCTTGGGGCCTCCCTTTGAGCTGGATCCCACTTTGGTCTTGTTGCTGAACCTTCATTTCCTCAGGCTCCTTTCCATTTCCATCTCTACTGTTCTTTTAAGACAGGAACAATTATGGCTCAAAGTGTTCACTGTGGGATGGAAACCCCATCCCTCACTTGATGCCATTTTTCTGCTGAAGGTAGGCTCTATAAGTTCCCTCTCCCCACTATAGGGCATTTAATCTAAAGTCTCCCACTTTGAGTCCTGAGAGTTTCTCACATCCCAGGTCTCTGGTACAGTTTGCCTGTTTCCATTCCTTCTTCTGGCTGACCTAACTTCTTATGTCTAAAAAGGAAAGTCTTGAAAACTTCAGAGTTCAGGACAAAATAAATGCCTCCAAGTGTGATGAACAATTTTTAGGTGGTTAGTCAAGTTATGTGTATGGCTTGGTTGAGGTTTAATAAGTATGAAGGTTAATTGTGCTTGCAAATTTAAGGAGATCAAAAAGCACATGAGAGGGTACATCTGTGGAGAATGATCTTAAGTTGATTGACATGAGAAGACACACACACCTTGAGTAGCACTCTCCTCTGGATTGGGATCCTGGCCTACATCAAAAGGAAAGTGTAGGATTAGTCTTCTTTCTGACTGTATGTATCTTTCATTTAAATATTTCAAAATCATAATATAAAAACAGGCTGGTCTGTAGAGATAATTCCAGGAAAGCCAGGCTACAGAGTGAAACCGTGTCTCAAAAACAAAACAACAACAACAACAAAACCCCAAAACACACAAAAAAAAACCAAAACAAACAAAAAAGCAAACAACCCCCCACCCAAACAAAAATAACCATAAACAAACAAAACACCATAGAGCTGTTGGGAAGAAATCTCACGGGCGAGGGCGGGTTGGGGGGAAGAGGGAGTCCGGCTCCCAGAGCGGTTTGGCATCAGGGTCCCAGGTGGGCTTCTCACATCGCCAGCGGAGGGTCCCACATTGGTACAGCCACCGAGGGCTGGCGGTGGGCGACTCGAGTTTCCAAAGGCTGGTAACCTGGCGGTGGCAGATCAGACAGATCAGGCGACATGTGGAGTCCGGTTTTCCAAAGCTTTTATTGTTTATGACATGGTAAATGGATGTAGGTGGTAAGCGCTTCCCCCACCAAAAGCCAAGGGAGCAGGACTTTTATAGAGAGGGGAAAAGGGGAAGGAATAACTTAATTAGCTACGCCCTGGTCTTTAGATAACTCATTAATATTTAAATCTCTGGAGGTGGAGACTTGTTAATCATGCCCTCTACCTGTGTGTTATGTGACCGAAGGTGGCAGGCTAAATGGAGTTACCTCATCCAAGGCCCAACATAGAGCATAACAGTGACACCCCAAAGAAACAAACAAAACTATTGATTTTTTTTATTTCTATTATTCGTTTGTATTGTTTTAAAGCAAATTTTTATTCCACAGCCCGGGCTAGCCTAGAGCGACCAATATAGCCCACACTGGTTTCAGACTTACAGTGATCCTTGGTCTAGCATGGAGAAAGCTGAAATGAAATGAAAGTCATGTTGACTTATATGGCAGGATTAAATAAATCTTAAAACTGTGAGTCCAAATAAACTCCCTTTTTTTTAAACTTGGGTTTGTCAGGAAATTTTATTACAGTGACAGGAATAAGGCACATGAGAGCAAGATTATATAAGGCCCCCATTATTCAGTTATTAAACAGAGAATCTAGATGTGAGTTCCATTGGTTACCTTAAATTCCATAAATAGTATCTTGACAAAGATTGTTAAACTCATTGTTTAATGACTTTAAACAATTTATACATTTGATATTAAAACAAAATCATTATTGATTCATTTATTAGCATAAATTTTTATTTACAAATCACAATCAGACAAAATTATTTTCAGTTGAAACAACTCTCATACAAATGGAAACTCTCATATAAATTGTGATTTACCTAAAAATAACTAAATATTTTTATTAATAAAAATTAAGTTAACATACTTTCTTGGACATCACATATGCTAGTAATATGTGTGTGGTATTTCTCTGCAACCTTGTCGTTCAATCAACTATGAACACTTCAGTCATTTTGTCTTTCTTTTTCTATTAGAGATCAGAATTCACAAACTTAGAATATCTAGTATGAATGAGTGCCTCTTGCTCTTTTTAAAAATTAGTTTATTAATTAATTCATGTATTTATTTAAACCTCATTCACTGTCCCTTACTCATTAATCTCTCACAGAGTGCCTTTTGCATCCCACCCCTTCTCCTATGAGAATGTGGGACTCCCTAGGTATCCCCATACCATGGCTGGTTAAGCGTCTGCAGGATTAGCTGTACTGTCTCTGGCCTCTTGCTTAATAAAAAGTTTTCCAAATCTCTGGCCCTTGTTTCCTGGAGAAGTAATGTTAATATACTCTTACAGAAAAAAGAAAGATATAGTCCATTCATGCTATAGGCAGATTTGTACACAGGTATGAGATAATAAAATTTTTTTCTCTTAACTTTAGACTGTACTATGTCTGTGCTTCAGAGATAGATGTATAATCAAAACTACACAGAAATAAGTAGCATAAATGAAATTATACCCATTTTCACTAACTCACACTCAAGGCACAATTAAGTCTAGTTCAACATTTAAGTTAAAAGGTTGAAATCAAATATATGGGTATGCACAGATGCATCTTTACTCTTATATGTTTTCAATTTTGACACATATTTTAATCAAATGTAGCTATATTTTAATAATTTTTATATTCTTTAGTATTTTTAGAAAGATCTTATATGCCATGATCAGAGATTACATTTTGACAATACTCAAGGGTTTAAAGGTCACTAACATAAATGACACTATTCTACTTGAAAAAAGACATTATTTATTTAATGTTCTATACAGTACATGTTTTTAAAGTAAAACCCAATTAGAATATTATGTACTATATTAATATTTACACAAAGTTTCAAACTTACAAATATTTCCATTTGTGAATATTCATGTATTTGATAAGTTGTGAATATATATAGATTTCAGATGATGATTTATCACTTTATAATAAAATTATTTACAAATCTGTAAGTATGGTTTCAAATGAGTGAGAAAACAGTTTCTAATTAAAATAGTTTCCTAAAACAAAAATTATATCTTAGTTTATTTGTATTAAAATATTCTAATATATTAACAAAATATCCTTCTATACTTTTGTAACTAGTTTATTTTCATGATAAATGTTTTTATATTATTTGTTTATCTCAGTATAATTTAGGTTATTTTAGTACATGTTGGAAGACATCAATCTTTTCTGCATGCTGTGAATCTGAATGTGACTGACCTCCTCTTATACTAAGTCTCTTTAGTGCCTAAAAGATGAATTCCACATGGTGAATTTTGGCTTGTAAATTGTTTACTCCAGATTCTTAGCAGGGTAGTAAGAAATGAGAATTGAAACAGCTGAGCTGGCAAGAAACACACATTATATAATTTCATACTCACACAAAATGCAAACATTTTATTTATGGCTATTAGGTGCCTCAGAAAGTTGAAAATAGATCTACCTAAAGATCCAGCTATACCACTCTTAGGCATATACCCAAAAGATACTCCACCATACCACAGGGACGCATACTCTCCACTATATTCATAGAGGCCTTATCTGTGATAGCCAGAAGGTGGAAACAACCCAGATGTCCTACAACCAAAGAATGGATACAGAAAATGTGGTTTAGTTACACGACGGAGTCCTACTCAGCTATTAAGAATGAGGATGGAACTATAGAACCTATCATCCTGAGTGAGATAACTCAGATGCAAAAAGACATGCTTGGCATGCACTCACTAATAAGTGGATATTAGATCAAAAAGTACAGAATACGTAGAACACAACCTATAGAACTCAAGAAGGATAGCAAGCATAATGGTCCAAGTGAGGATGCTTCATTATACGTGGTAGAAAGAAGAAAACAATCACAGGAGCAGAGGGAGAGAGAGACATCAGTGGGAGAGAGATGGGCATGGGGGAAGAGAGAACAAGATCAGATATTGTGGACGGGAGGAGACACGAAAGAAACCCTGAACACCAGCAGAATGAATGGACATATGCAAATATGCAACCTGCTGTGGAGTTTAGGGGAGAAAGTGGGAGGACCCTCTGGAGACCTGGTAAGTGACAGACTTTCAGGTCTCAAAGGGAGAGAGGGACCTTAGATGAAATGCCTAGCAGTGGGAAATCCACTTCCAATAGAAAGATGGCATCAAGTGAGGGATTTGGTCGCCATCCCACCTACAGTCAAAATTCTGACCCATAATTGTTTCTGTCTGAAAGAACTTAGGGGCAAATTGGGAGAAAAGCCTGACAAAAAATGAGTTCCAGCCATAGGCCCAAAGTGGGATCCAGCTCAAGGGAATCCCCAAGGCCTGACTCTATTACTGAGGCTATAGAGCACTCACAGAAAGGGACCTATCATATTGGCCTCTGAAAGACCCAAGCAGCTTAAAGAGTCAGATGCAGGTATTTGCACCCAACCAATGGACAGAAGCTGCTGACCCCTGTGGTTGAATTAAGGAAAAGCCAGAAGATGAGGAGCCGGACAACACTGTAGGAGGACCAGCAGTTTCAAATAATCTGGACCTCAAAGATCTCTCAGACACTGGATCACCAACCAGGCAGCATACACCAGCTTATATGCGGCCCCTAACCCATATACATCAGAGGACTCCCGGGTCTGGGTTCAGTCAGAGAGGATGCACCTAACCCTCAAGAAACTGGAGACCCCAGGGAGTTTAGAGGTCTGGAACGGTGGGCCTGGGGTAGAGACATCATTGTAGAGACAGGGGGTAGGGAGGAGGTATGGGACGTGGAACAGTAAGAGGGTGGACTAAGAGGGGAATATAATATGAAGTGAAAAATAAAAGAAAAAGAAATAATAATAATAATAGTAATAGTAATAATAACAACAATATTATTTGCCAATAAAATACTTTGACTTCTCACCTTTAAAAAAGTGAAAAAATATTATAACATACAATTTAAAAAATTTTTCTTCAGTAAGTTTAGTAGCATTTATAGCCTTTCAAATTTATAGTTGAGAGAATATTATTGTAGTGAATAGTCTATTTTATTGGTATTTAAAAAATGTTAAATTATTTATATTACAAAGTATGATATATATTCAAGTGATAGTCATTTTAGTGGAAAACTACACAGTATCTGCTTAATTTTATTTATATATAATGGTATTTAAAGTGCTAATCATTAATAAGAAATCTTCAAATAGCAAATTTAGAGCTATCAGATTTGCAAGATTAACTGAGTTTTAGTACAGGAAAGAACATATGGATAGACACTTAGTTTCCATTGCTTATAGTCTAATGTAATTTCCAAATCAGCTTAAATTTGTATATGTGTGTGTGAATATTGTTTATGTAAATCCATAGTTTTGTTTAAAAATTATAATTTGTTTTGCCTTCTTTGAAGGAAACAGGAAACTGTTTCTAACAGTCTGAAGAAATCATTACATAGTATACATAAAATAGGCATGTGACTAGGAGACATTAGGTTAGAAATAAGTTGGTAATGTATTTAACAGTTTTTTTCAAATTATTTTAAAGCTTGAGTCAGAATTTGTGAAAACCAGTAGTAAAGTAACTTAACTGTTAATCATGAGGCCTGAAATGGGGCCTGTTCAGTAGATTGGTTATGCCTTGTAATGTAGACTTCTTATGTCTGTATTTGTTATTGTGCTGATAAATAATATCATCAGCAATAACCAATAACTATGAAAAAGAGTTTGATGGTTGACAATAAAAAGTAAACAGCCTGAGACATTTCAGGATATTTAAGATCCTAAATCATTTGTAGAATTTGGAATAGAATAGACATAACATTGTTATTGTATCTTAGTTTCCAAGAACAACCGAGGAAAGTAAAATTACTCAGTAATATCACTCACCTAATTGATAGAGTTTCCTGGGAGATTTGACGTTAAAAAAAAGCCATTTCTTCTCCACTCCCTATTACTGTGCACCATCAGCACTAGAACACTTCTTATCTTTTTTTCTTTTTGGCTTTCTTTTTCTCCTCCTCATTGTTATCTGCATTTCCCAGCCTCCTTATAACTCTTGCTGTATCTTTAGATACACTGCCATTGGAACAGTACCCCAAGTCTGCATTCGCTGATGAAACTCCAAGTCTGTTTAATCCCTGTTTCCATCTCAAATCTAAATTCAATTTGTACTAAACAGAACTGAAACTTCAAAGCTATCTGCTTGAAATCAGAATAAGACAAAATGAGTGGGTCTTAATGCCTTTAATCAACCTCTAGAAAGTTTAGTCTTAACATATTTAGTTGATTCACTGAAAATTTCAGACACTCCAATGCAAGTTTCATGACCAGGGTCATGGCATCTTAAAGAGTTTTAGGTAAACATCCCAACACCACTCAGAATCTTCCATCCTAGGGTGACAAGAGAGGACACCCTAAGATATTTATGGTTGTTTTTCAGGGTTGTTGTTACTATGTTTGATATTGAACTTTTTTGTACCTAGTTGGTCTCTCCTTCCTGTTTTTGGTTTTCCCATTTCACCCGTATCCTATTACTCCCTTCTTAAACCCCAACTCTGATCCTACTTATTTAGGTTCAGTTTTGCTCTTCTGGCTACTGTGATTACTCCAAGTTGTATACTCACATCTGAAGATCTGTAGTTAGAGAATGCAGATGAGAGAAAATATGTGATGTTTGACTTTCTGGGTCTGGATGACCTCACTCAACATAATCCATTCTAGGTACATCCCTTTACCTGCACATTTTATTTTTCTTCAGAGTTGAATAATATTCAATTGTGTGTATGTACCAACCTTCTATAATCTATTCTATAATCTGTTGCAGGACATTTATAATGAAAAACAGATACTTAGTGCCGTTTATCTGAATAAATGAGTATAAGACTAAAAAGCAGGTAATCATAGAATAATAGACAGATGGCCTGGATTTTCATCTTGGCTAACTGTTTGCACAAATATTAGCTATAACATGTCAGAATCTTTAGGGAATTCAGGAGTTTTCCCAATCAGTTAATTGGCTATCTCACTTAATTATTTAAAAATCTCTTCAAGATTTATTTCTTAAGCTTTTCCTCTGGTTTTGAGTTGATACCAAAAGGAATGACATAGATATAGCTTGTGTTCATTGTCTAACAGAAAAGATACTTAAACAAATAAAGAAATTTGTTAATGATACTTTATTATAATTTTGTGTTTTTCAAAAAAATTAATCAAAGGTACAGAGTCCCTTAAAATTATACATCATAAAAATGTTGCTTTAGTTTGGCAGGCAAAGGTAAGGTATGTTTTGACAAATAGTGAGAATATTATATAATGATGCAGACATTTTATTCATTAGAATGGTAGCAAAGAAAAATTCCAAACTGAAAATTTAAGAATGCATAATTTATTATAGAAATTAAAAAATATATATCCTAGGGTCTGAGAGGTCAGTAAAAAAAATCCTCAGAAATGTATCTGTGTTTGTTGAAAGAAACTTGCATTAATAAAAATAACTTCTTTCTTACACTCAGTGTTACATGCAGTACTTTTTCTCTAGTAAAGTTCAGTTTAAAAAACCTAAACATTTGATTAACAGTAGGAGGTTAGTGAGTAATTATTCAAAATTCTGAATGTGAGAATGGCTGCTTGATTCCACAGGTCACCCTGGTGCCCTGTCTCTTATTTTGTCTTTCTACTTCATTTTATTCTTTCCTTCAGAGGAAGTGACCTCCTGGAATTCTTTGAGTCATTGAAATGACAGCTCTTCTCTACAGAAAGCTGTAGGCTTGCTGTCAATTGACTCCTTAAGATCATTTTTTTAACTTTCGGCATTTGTAGGAATTTGTAGGGCACAACACAGTCATTGCTAGCAGAAAAACATAGCAACTGTTGCTACTTTACTTGGAAGTGCCAATAGTTAAATGAGGCCCAATGCAAAACCAATAAAGGATGAGGGAGGGGCCTCCTTCTTTCTTGTTGAACATTTGGTTACTAAAGAATGTGGTGGGATCTCAGCTTTGCCTTTAGTTGACTATCTACTGTGACTTAACCAGGCCTTAATGCAAAGTTACAAAACAATGGCTCAAAGTAGAAGAGTCACAAAACTAAACAAAAAGCCATTAACATAGAAAAATGACTTTCAGAAAGTAAGGAAGGTAAATTAAGATTGAACAGACATGGTGAGAGAAATTTGAATGAATATATATATATATATATATATATATATATATATATATATATATAAAATCATATAGACATAAAACATCCTGAAGTCAGATTCCAAGTCTACTTGTCTCGGTCTCATACAGTTAGTGACATTGTATACAATCACAACTCATCACAGTCAGAGAACTAACATTAATCTAGTTTTGTTCCCTACTCCATATGACTTATTGGCATAGGATTTTTCAAAAATGTGTATGCATGTATGTATGTATGTATGTATATATGTATGCAAGCATATATGTATATATGTATACTTGTATATATATGTATATATGTACATATATGCAGCTACATACATGAAAATGGGTATATATACACATATATGTATATATGTACATACATTTTTTGATATATATATACATATGTATACATACAGACATCCACACACACATATGTACATACACACACACATTGATGTTGATTCATGTCACAGTCAGAGTCAGCATGTATAACCATTTCATCATCACCGGATTATCTTTCACCCTCTTCTAAGACATTTATTTCTCTATTCTCTACTAGTTATTACTTTCCAATCCTCGATAGTTACAAGCTATGAATAGATTCTTTCTTACTATCTTTGTTAATCAAAAAGTATACAAATGTAATATTGTAATACCTATTTTAGAAAATTATTAATTTCTCTTAGAAGTACTAAATTGGAAAGTCTTGATATTTTAGAGATTTATAAACAGTCAAACATACTTTTGTACATATTTTCTGCTATGTCTACTAAGTCCATTGATATAATGGTCTTTCTCCAGTGATGCCACATTACAGTGATTACAGTGCAATGTGATTTCTGGATATTTATCACAGTTATTTTCTATGCTTCCTTTGTTCTGATTGTTTACTGCTCAATAATATTTTATTTTGCCACTTAATCATTTTGCTACTGTCTTATCAAATGGGGGCTCTGCTCTTTTCAGCATTGGCCCAGTTTATTATACACAAAAACTTATGGCCAGGACATTGCAAGAACATTTTGTATGATTTTAAATGAATATCCAAAGTATAATTTTGACTGATTACAATGTTTATATCATGTTTAAAAATTAACTGCTTCCAAGTTTTGATGATGGAATTTTCATTTAACCTTCTCTTAAGAATAGCTCCAGGAATATAGGGATGTTCTAGCTGGTACATAAATAATATTTATAATATTTTGATTGTGATAACTTCAGTGGCTGCATTAGTAAATTTTATTTTCACATACATTTATGACATCTGCATAATATTTTAAAAAGTACTTTTCAATCTAGTGTCTTATTGTGCAGTGTGGGACTTAAACATGTGATTTTTCTGCTTGAGCCTCCTGAGCACAAAGATTACAGGACTGTACTGTGATTAAGGTCTTTATGGGAAATGAGGCTTTATCTATTTTATTCAAATCCTGGTTATGAACTTTGCTTGTTTCATTTTGGTATTGAATTTTAAAGATTTAAAATATACTCTAGACATGAGTTCCTGTTGGGTTGTGTGTTTTACAAAGATTTTCAGTCTATCTGGCATTCTCTTCTCCTAACATCGGCTTTCAGAGAACAAGTGTTTACATTTGATGAATGCAGATTATTAATTTTTTCTTTCATCAGTTTCACTTCTAGTGTCAAATCTAAATATCTCCTACCAAGCATAACTTCCACGTTTTGATATTATATAAAATAATTTTGATTTTATAGATAATGATGAAACATATAATTAATTGTGTCTAAAATATAACCTTCATGTCATGGTTTTCCTTACTGTTGTTGATTTCTTGTCATCACTCAATTTGTTTTGGAAACTATCATTTCCTTCAAATTAGATTTATGTCTATTTAAAAATTAGGGAGATGTATATGTATGACCCTATTACTCAGCAATTTATTCTGTTTTGCTGACTGCATTTCTGTACTTCCACCAATGCCATGGTGTTTAGTTTAGTAGAATGACGAGACATATGTTAATATTATACAGAATAAAAGATCCTAATTCTTCTTTTAGTACATATTTATTTTCTTCAACTAAAAGAATTTATGACTTTTCTTTCCAAACAAATATTTTCATAGACCTTTGCTACCTCTATAAAACATAAGGTGAGACTTGGCCAAGTACCTTTAAGCTATGATCAGTCTGAAGTTAACTGAGATTCGGCTCTGCTGAGATTTGTCTTCTATAAAGCATTTTCTATCTTGGTAGCTTCTAAAGCATCTTTTAATTTAATTAGGAATCTTTTGGAATTTTAGTATATAGACTATCATTTTGGGTCATCTTAATATCGAGTTTTACTTTTATAAGTGGTGTGGAGGTACCTCTGCATAATTCCGGCATCTTGGAAGTCTAAAACAAGATCACATATTTGGGGCACCGGATAATATATGACATGACTCTATCATAAAACACAAAATAATAAATACCATATAGCAAATGAAAATTGTATCATTTTGCTCATTTTCATAAACAAAAAAAATTTAACTCACAAAATTACATTTTGTTCATATATTTTTTTATCCACAAACTAGTTATTGTGGATAAAAAATGTATTTGCTAGTTATTTTAGAAGACATTTATGTGATCTGTTTTTCAGATAAATATATTAGCATATAGTAAAATACAATTTTATTTATTCAATTTTATTATTTTTTTAAAATTTGTTATTGTTTTTGTTAAATGTTAGCAAGATTACTAAGCCTTGTGTCCTGACCTTATTCTTGACATTTAGAGTTTATTGAGTTGGTTCTGTTTGGTTTATTGTTTTGATTTTGGTTTTAGATTTATCTAGAAGTAGCACCTAGGATATTTATTTTCCAAATGCAATAAAAAAATCTAAAATTCAGCATATAAAAAGTCAACTTTAATTGAATTATATTTGGGATTTGATATGAAGAGTTGAATGTGTTGATTTTTGAGTAGAGCAAAGGGCAATTTTGTGATTTTTAAAGTAGCAATGAATACTTGCTTTGCTGAGTTAAAACAAACAAGGCATAAACTTTTACCACTTCAAAATTTTCATGCACGTATTTCAGTAATGTCAAGTACATTTACAATTCTGAGCTGCCTCACTGCAAGGAGCATTTTTATCTTCAATATAGAAACTCAATACTATTAAACAACACCATATTCCACCTGTGCTGAACTCTCAGAGACATGCTGCTTTCTGTCTTGTGATTTCAGTACTTTATGTATACTACAAATTGCCAAACTTGTGCAGACATTGCCAAATTATACAGAAATCAACATATAAACTACAGATATTTAAATAAAAGTGTAAAAGTTTAAAAGTGTAAACACTAAGAAACAAAGTTCTAAATTTCAAAATGTACCACAGTATGCTAGGGAATTAATACCTTAAAGAGGACATAGTTAATATGTGAAAGCACTTAGAAGTATAATGAATGTAATATCTGTTAATGTTTCAGAATCTAGATTGGGTGGTAGTGGCTTACCTAGTACATACAAAAATCCCCATAAACACACACACACACATACACACACACATACACACACACATACACATTAATGATGCACACCATTTTAATCCTTTCTTGTTGATTTATGTTATCAATTACATGAAATGTTAGTATATATATATATATATGTGTGTATATATATATATATAAACTATACTACTATATATATACTAACTATACTACTATATGTATGTATATATATAATTCATTTATTCAAAAGATATAAAAAATAATTTTTAGAGCATTAATTTTCTACATACAAGGATGCAATCCCACTTTCATAAGGAGCTTACTATACAACTATTCAGTATTGCAAAGTGACTGATTTGATTTAGCTTCATAACTGTTGTAAGAGACATGCCTGCTCTCCACCTTCTCACATATGTTATTGTGAATGCTTAAAGATAATCTAATAGTTCTGAAACATTCCTTTATTGTGCTTTACACTACCACTCATGAAACTGAGTTGTCTTTAAAAATGTGAATAGAGTACTTATGTTTCTACTTTAGTGAAAAAACCAACTTATTTATTAGGCTGTTGTCATGTAGTTTGATTTAGTGTTGCTTGTGTGTGTGTGTGTGTGTGTGTGTGTGTGTGTATATCATTAATTGATTGGCACAAATAAAATATAATAATATTATAATATAATATAATATAAGTTCAAATACCCATGATACAACTCACAGACCATAAACTTAACAAGCAGAAAGACCCAAGTGTTTTCAATCCCACTTAGAAGGGGGAGTAAAATAATCATGGGTGACAAATGGAGGGAGGGATATAGGTAGGAGAGGGGATTTGGAGGAGGCAGGAAAGATGGGCAGAATAAGGTATTGGAGATAGAAGAGAGAAACCTAAAGGGCCAGGAGAATAAGTAGAAACATGTAGGAGTATGGGCTTGGGGATGGGCATAACCTCTAGAATGTGCCAGACACCAGGGATGTGAAAAGCTCCCAGGACCCAATGGGAATGGCCTTAGCTGAAATACTCAACAATGGGGAGATCAAAACTGAAGAGCCTACCTCCAGAATCTCTCTCTCTCTCTCTCTATATATATATATATATATATATATATATATATATATATATATATATATATATTATATTAATAATATATATTATTAATAAATATAATAATATATATATATATACAGAAAGAGAGAGAGAGAGAGAGAGAGAGAGAGGGCATGGAGCCAACCACACACATACACACACACACACACACACACACACACACCCATCTTCAAAATATTTGACCCAGAATTGTTCCTGTCTAAAGGAAATGAAAAGGCAAAAATGGAACAGAGACAGAAGAAAAGGCCATCCAGAGACCATTCTAACTTGGGATCCATCCTATCTGTAAGTACCAAACCTGACACTATTACTGATGCCATGTTTTGCTGGCAGACAGGAGCATAGCATGGCTGTCCTCTGAGAAGTTCTGCTAGCAGGTGACTGATTCAGATGCAGATGCCATTAGAATATTTTTCTATAAAATTTATCACATTAATTTTGCCTCCTCAGAGTGGTATAAGTAACTTTAAGAAAATAACAGATAATACATATTGCAACAAGAGTCAATTCATTGTAAAATTTCCTAATTTTTCTTTAATGATTAAAATTGTAGAAACTTCAAGATCATAATGAATACCCATTATGATTGTATAAAGCATATTCTTTAACTAATCTTGTTTATGTCTGCAATAAAGGAAATATTATTATCAACTTTAGTCAGAGTGCCATCTAATGGCATTACTATCTCAATAAAGCAATCTTAATACCTGCTCTGTACTAAACTTCAGCTTAAAAGAAGGAAAATGTTAGAATATGCTTTATGTTCTCAACAGAAACAGTCCAGTAACTATATTCAAAAAAGTAGAAACATAAGTTTAAGTTACAAGCAAAAAGCTTGATTTGGAGTAGACTGTTCAAAAGCTGGGGTTACTTTTGTTTTGTTTTTGTTTGTTTTTGTTTTGATTTAGAGTTCCTATGTTGAAGATAAAATGTTACTTCAGATGAGGCAGCACAAAGTGTAAATGTACTGGCAGCATAGAAAAAGATTTCTTTGTAAGCAGCAAAAACTTTAACAGAAAAATCATAGATTAAAAAATGGTAGACAACCCTTTGAGAGGAAAGAAGACAGAAAAACTACCCCTTGCCCCACAGCTGACTGCTTTGCTTTTTACTTATATTTTATCATTAATTAACTCTAAATCCCCAAGGAGCACCCATCATGGTTTATGTCTGCTCCTGCAGGTACAGTTACGATAATGCTACATCTTCTAGCACAGTTTAGACTTAAGATAATGAAACTATACTAGAAAAACATTTTCACCATTGTGTTATATAAACAAAGAAAGATAATGTCAAATAAAACCAGTTTTGAGGAAAGGCAATATGTATAATACAATAATTGGTTAATTATACACAATTGTTAAGCATCATCTGACATTACAGCAACTACCTTATGAAGATTGTTTTGAAATTCTTTCCTTTCTGCAATGCTTATTTGGTTACCTTCCTTTATTAGTTTTGTGAGTACTTTACATATTTTTACATGTGCCACTGGCACATATAATCACTATACATTTTGATTTAATATTATTTTAGAAATAAACTATCTTTAGAATTTGACAACATACTTGAACCAACATATCAAGTAGCCATTAAATTTTCCCTCTCTTTATTTTTTTATCTTCTAAGATTTGAAAATAAATCAAGAACCAGACAGTTCTGGTGCACACCTTTAATTCCAGCCCTTGGGAGGCAGAGGCAGGCAGATTTCTGAGTTCGAGGCCAGCCTGGTCTACAGAGTGAGTCCAGGACAGTCAGGATTACACAGAGAAACCCAGTCTCGAATAACCAAAAAAATTCAAGAAACATTTACCTGAAGGTTTCATCTTAGTTAGAGTTCCAGTTTCTGGGAAGAGATTGCATGTCCAAGGCAATTCTTAAAAAGAAAAACCTTTAATTGGAGCTGGGTTACAAGTGCAGAGGTTCAGTCCATTATCATCATAGCTTGAAGAATGGCGGCAAAGTCAGACCGGAATGACTCAGTTAAAGGAACTGAGAGTTCTACATCTTCATCTGACAAAAAAAAAAAAAAAAAAAAAAAAAAAAAAAAAAAAAAAAAAAAGCCAGAAGCAGACTGTTTCAGGCAGCTAGGAGGAGGCTCTCAATGCCCACTCCCACACTAATATACTTCTCCAACAAGGCCATACCTAAGCAAACAAGGACAGAAGTATTAACAGTTCTGATCTTGGGCCAAGGATATTCAAACCATCTTATTCCACTCCTTTGCCCTCATAAGCTTGTTCAAACATATGAGTCTATAGAACCATACTGGTGCAAATTCAAAACTCCTAATAGTCCATAACAGTCTCAACAATATTAAAAGACAAATTTGAAGCACTAAATGTACATAAAAATAAAGAATATTAAAAGCTGTAAGGAAAAGAGGTCAAGTAACATATAAAAACAGACTTCTTAAGAAGATCATGTATCCATCTCAGACACTGGAACAAGAAGCTGTAACTTTGAATTTGCTTTGGAGACCCCAAGATGTTCAAGATGCCAGAGTTCTGTAATACCTGCTGAGGAATGTTGCTATCAGTGGGTGGAACCAGCTAAAGGAAAAGAAGTATACTGTAGTCTACAAAACAGAAAAGAGCTGGAGGTCTGAAGAGCACTTTGGAAACATAGATGGAGATGCAGAGTTTGGAATTTGCCCAGCTGGCTATTGATCTTGCTTTGGTCCAGTGTTTCTTCACTGTGACATTTTTAGAATGGTGATAGATAGAGATGAGAGAGAGAGAGAGAGAGAGAGAGAGAGAGAGAGAGAGAGAGAGAGAGAGAGAGAGAGAGAGGAGATACAGATAGAGACAAATATTGTTATGTGATCTACTTTTTCATTTTGATTTTATAGGGAACTCTAGTTAAGTGATTGTGAAAGGGTTAAAAATTTTCAAAAACTCTTAGCAGACTGAACAGAACCAAGAGTGCAGGTCAGCTTGGTCGTGAGCTCTGTGTTTCAGGAACTTGGCTGACCACAAGGTAGATGGTTGATTATGAATAGGCTCTTAGAGAATAGCCTATACACAATGTTCCTCATGAACATTACATGTTTGATTGTATTTTCCTGTATTTTATTACAATATTTTTTTAATCCCCTATCACCTTCATAACATAACATTTAAGGCCATTTGTCATGCTCTGAAATTGAGTTTAAATATCTATGGCTTGATGTAGTGGGAGAGCTGGGATCTGAAGATGGTGTATTACACAGGCTTTTATTGATGTTGTTTTTATAATGGCCTTTAGCCACCTGATTGTATCTGGTATTGGCTGGTCTGGTAGAAGCAGGTCTCTAGGACTATTGGTATAGCTGTTAATCCTCGATTGTCTCAAGTGTCAGCAGGTCTCTTGGGTGGCAGGCAGTGCTTTGTTCTGGAAAGAAGAGTATAGATCCTTGTTTGCATGGAGAGATGTAGAACAGATGATAAAACTCAGAAGTGGCAGACCTCAGAACTGCTAGGTTTTCTGGGCCCCTCAAGCAGGGAATTGGTGTGTGTCTGTGTGTGTCTGTGTGTGTCTGTGTGTGTGTGTATCTCACTTGTGTGTTCTAGGTGGGCCACCTGGGAGGTAAGCAGAGCTGTGGCCCAGGAAGTGGAGTACAGATTCTCAATTGAAATAGAGGTTTCTTGTTACTGTTTATTTATATCCGATTTCTTGAGTTATTTAAGCAGTTAGAAAGTTAGACTTCTATCAGATATGGAGTTGGTAAAACAGCTTTTCATATTCTATAAGCTGCTCTTTTTTTTGACCAATTGGCAGTGTCCTTTGCCTTACAGAAGCTTTTCAATTCCATAAGATACAAACTATTAATTATTGATCTTAGAGACTGTGCTACAGGTGTTCTGTTCATAATGTTGTCTTTTTGGCCAAAGTATTCAGGGCTCATCCCTACTTCCTCTTCTGTCAGGTTGTATGACTGGTTTGGACTTATGTTTTGGGCAGAGTGGTAAATATGAATCTAGTTGCACACTTACAGTTTGACCAACACAATTTGTTAAAGATGGTTTTTTTCTATTGTGTATTTCTAACTTAATTATAAAAAGAAAACTAGGTGTTCATTGTTGTGTGGATGTACTTCTGTGACTTGAATTTGATTCCATCCATCAAAAATCCTTTTATATTTAAAAAATGCTAATAGCATTTTTTAAAAAGTATACCTCTATAGTAAAGGTCGAAATCAGGGTTGGTGACAACTTCAAAAGCGCTTATATCCTTTCTTGTTGTTTTGTTTGTTGGTTGGTTGGTTGTTCGTTTGTTTTCTACATATAAAGTTGTGAATCATCCTTTCAATGTTTAAAAGAATTGTGTAGAATTTTCATGAAGATTGTGCTGAATCAGTAGATTGCTTTTGGTAGGATGACCAGTTTTACTGTAAAACCTACCAATCCAGAAACATTGAAGATACTTTCATGTTCTGGTATCTTCTTCAAATTATTTTTATTGGATATTTTATTTATTTACATTTCAAATGTTATCCCCTTTCCTGGTTTCCCCTCCAGAAACTCCTTATCCCATCCTCCCTCCCCCTGCTTCTATGAGGATGCTCCCATACCCACCAATCTACTTCTGCCTCCCTGCCCTGGCATTCCTCTACACTGGGGCATCAAGACTTCCCAGGACTAAAGACCTCACCTTTCATTGGTATCTGACAAGGCCATCCTCTGCTATATTTGTGGCTGGAGCCCTGGGTCCTTCCATGTGTATTCTTTGGTTGGTGGTTTTGTCCCTGGGAATTTTGGGGTATTTGGTAGGTTGATATTGTGGTTCTTCCTATGAGATTGCAAACCCCTTCAGCTCCTTCAGTCCTTTCTCTAACTCCTCCATTGCAAACCCCATGCTTTCTCCAATGGTTGGCTATGAACATCTACCTCTGTATTTGTGAGTCCCTGGCCAAAGTGTGTATGCTTCATTCCTTCTTAGAAGAGGGAACAAAACACTCCAGGGAGGAAATTCAGAGTCAAAGTATGGAGCAGAGACTGAAAGAAAGGCAATTCAGAAATTATTTCTTCAAAGAATTGAATATTGTTTTTATAAAAGTCTTTCACTTGCTTGAATAAAGTGAACACAAGGTATCTTATATTATTTGAGAATATTGTGAAGGATATCCTTTTCATTATTTCTTCTTCAGTCTTTATTATTTGTATATAGCAAAGCTACTGGTTTCTTTTTTAGTTGATCTTGTATTCTGCCCAACTGCTGAAAGTGCTTATCAGCTGGAGGAGGTCCATAGTAAAATATTTAGGGTCACTTTTATAAACTATCATATCATCTTCAAAGAAGAATACTTTTACTCCTTCCTTTCCAATTTGTATCTCCTTGATCTCTTTCGGTTGTCTTATTGCTCTAACTAAAATTTCAAGTTCTTTGCTAAGTACATTTGGAGAGAGTAGACAGTCTTCTTTTGTTCCTGGTTTTAGTGTAATTGTTTTGAAGTTCCCTACATTGATGTTGGTTATAGGCTTGAGGTAAATGTCCTTTATTTTATTTTTTTGGAATGCTCCTTGAATTCCTAACCTTGAATTCCCAGCACTTTAATCATGAAGGAGTGTTTGATTTTGTCAAAGGCTTTCTCTGCATGTAAGGAGATGATCACAATTTTTTTCTTTCAGTTTATTTATATGTTAGATTACCTTATTGATTTTCATATGTTAAATTATCCCTGAATCTCTAGGCATAAACTTACCTGATCTTTTAAAATTGTTTTTGGATTTGGTTTGCCAGTATTTTGGTTAGCATTTTTGCATGTATATTCATAAGTAGGCTTGGTTTGTAATTATCTTTCTTTGTTGAGTCTTTATGTGCTTTGGCTGTCTTGCCCATGTAGTTTCTGTTCTCATTCCTAAATTCTACATTTCAGGATTCCCTTAGCTTATATTTCCTTTATTGCTTCTATTTCTACTTTCAGGTCTTGAATACTTGTATTTGTTTCCTTCAACTATTCTTTTGTTTCTGATTTTTGTTTTGTTTTCTCGGGTTTCTTTAAGAGATTTTGTTTTCATTTTCTTCAACCATTTGTTTGAATTTTCCTGACTTTCTTTGCTGAAATTCTCCGTTTTTCCCAATTGTTTGTTTTCCTGGATTTTTAAAAGGAGTTTATTTATTTCCTCTTTAAAGACTTCTATTCTTTTTCATATAGTTGTTTTAAAGTCATGATGTTGTGCTTAGTCTATGTTATAATATTTAGAACATGCTATGGTAGAAAATCCGGGTTTTAGTATAGTTTTCTGGCTGTTGCTGATTGTGTGGTTATGTCGGCATCTATGCATCTGGGTTTCAAATAATTATAGGTCTAGTTGCTGATTTGTGGGTTTCTGTTTGTTGGTTGGGAATTTTTGTTTTGATTCATTTTTTTGTCTGTTTGTTTGTTTCTGTTTCCTCTCTGAATTTTCAGACAGTGTGTTGTTTGAGTGTTGTCTCTTTTACTGGTATACAGGACTGGTGGGTTCACTGGGGAATGCTTGCTGGTGTTGGAGGTTGAGGGAAAAGAAGACTACTAGGAAAGATAGTGTGTGAAATCCACAGGAATAGTAGACAGAAAAGAGGGGAAGCTGTAGCTTGTGTTCTATTGCAGCATTAGGGGCTACTTTAAGAATTAGGTCTCTGGTAATGGAGAGGGGGAAAGATCTGCATCAGCCTACCTGGTCTTCTGATAGTCACAGTTGAGGCCACCTGCAGCCACAATCAACTGGTTTCATCTGAAAGAGGGGCTGGAAATGAAAAGGGGACAGAGGGTGAGAAAAAAATGGAGCCAAGACAAGTATTTTGATCAAGGCTCGAAGTTTCATGTTCAGCTTTCAATTTAAAGGGGAAGTCCCAACATAACCTTTCTTGTTTCAGCCGGAGATGGTGGGGGAACCCATCCTTGGTCATAGCCGAAGATATCTCAAGGCAAGCTCAGCTTCTCAAGGCAAGCTCAATGGGCAGTCTATTTTTCTAAGTTCCTGTATCAGGCTGTACTTGCAGCCAAGGTGGGTAACTCCACCTAGGTATCTATTGTTGTGCTGCCAAGATGGGTAACTCCACCTAGGTCTTATTATTTGGTCTATTGTGGTAAACAAGGTCTTTCAGGCCTGCTCAAAGCTGAGGAAAGGGCACACACAAGCTTGTTGTTGAGCAGGGAGGATGTCTTCCTTGTTTAGAAATTGGGACTCAGCAATGAGGTAAGAATGAAATGACAGGAAGGGTCAGTCTCCAGGATCCATGGGACATGTGGAAAATGGGGAAAGGAATCTATAGATGGTGTTCTGTTACAGTGGTAAACGCAGCCCTGAGAACTGATTCTGGGTAATAGAGAGAGTGAAGAATGCCCAAAACCAGTTTACCTCATCTTCTGACAAGCCATTTTTAATGCTGGCAAGAATTTAAATGGAAACATTTTCATGTCAAATAGTTTGAATAATTTTGTTCTAGATCTCCAGTTAGTACTATCCATGATATATAACAGGAAGTCATTCTTTAAAATAGATATGTTTAAACAAATAAAAAAATTTAATGCACAAAGTTTTAAATTTTGGTAAATCCAAGATTGATTTTGACTCTTCCTATCTAAAGATATTGATTTGCTTAATGACTTTTTTAACTTTCCAAGTTTGCTGTAATCCCACTATTAATGGCCTGAAAGAAAAGAGAGAGAGAACTGTTTCTATTCTGGTCATACTTATTTCATATTAGTTTTAATTGGGCTTTATGCACAGTTTGAGAAATCATATTTATATATTGTATTGGAAAGAAACAGTCTACTTAATCAGAAATTTCAAATAAAAAGTTATGATCAGAGCCTGATTAAAATATTTATATGATTTTAATTTTGAAGGGAACATACAGTAATCTATACATCACATTTTATGTTAAACATATTTTTCATTGTGTAAATATTTAGTAATATTCAAACACCTTTGATATTGTAAAGAAATAAAGACAAGTAGCATGTAGAAGCATATTAACATTGTCTATGAAAAAATAAGGAAGGTGATATGTAGAGACTTAGGAGTACATAATTTATCCAGAAATTCTTTCATGTTAACTTTCCAAAAATTTAAAATATAGGATTCTGAAATAAAACATACATCTTTAATGTGAGGAAGGAAAAAACAAAATGGGAAAACTCATTTGCATTGCAGGCAATGAGTGTGCTGCAGAACAGGTACCTTTACACAAGGCAGAAAAGTCATGCTCTCAGTGCACATAAATTCTAAAGCCTGCTTTTATGATTATAGGTAATGGAAAGGCCACTGTTTTATGATGATTCATAGAACGTGTTAAGATGATAGGCTGGAAGTGTAGCTTAGCAAGGCACCATTCTTTACACTGAGGAGTTAAGCAAAGGAGAAATGACACAGACAGGTCAATACTCCTGTTTTCCTCAACCCTACTAAAAACTTGATGTGAATTATTCATAACACTTATTTTCTTCTAGACTTGGAAGTAAAACATGCAGCTAAAAATATGGCATTCTTGCATGAGTTTTGGAACAGATACATTTTTTTTTGTTTTCCTTTTGTTTTGTCAAGTTTGAGTGGTCTGCAAAGTTAACAGTAACCAATAAATAAGTGGAATGTAGATAGTGTCAAAATCTGAAACCTTTCACATGAAAAATCAGTAAAACAAAAGTTATCATTCACATAATCTTTCTTTGAAAAACTAAACACTACTGATTTCTACAGGGCACTAGGAACTATTGTAAGGAAAAATAAAAGGAAATAGTAAAACATAAATTTACATATGTATAACTAACTCCTCAGAACTCATACAGAATAACAACATGTAACAAACACCTTACATACAAGCCAGAGAAATAATTGGTCCAAGTAACTTACCAAAAGAAGTAGAAGTATACCCATCCTGCCTAGAAGATATGGTAGGGCAATGTAGAGTCAAACGTTTGTGGGAGTGGTCTAGTACAGACTGGTCTAACTTGATCTTCAAGCTAGAAAAGGGGAGCCCATTTCAAACACTGGGCCATTGGCCATGAACTGATAACTGGATGCCTCAGAGACTTTGGGTAGAACAAAATACAACTGATAAAAAAAATAATGAAATGATTTCTAATGATATTCTACTACACTCATAAATTTCTGTCTATCCCTAATCATTATCAGAAGGATTTCTACAGACCTGATGGTATCAGGTACAGAGACACAGAGCCAAACTTTAGTCTGAGCTTGGAGAAAGAAGAAAAAAAAAGGACTAGGAACTAAAGGAATCAAGGACATCAGAACACAGGCCTACCTAACCAGGGCTCATAGGGCCTCACAGGGACTCAAGTATAGTCATGAAGCCGGTTTAATTCTGAGGTAGGTCCTCTTCATAAATGCAATATGGCTGTTTATCTTAGGGTTTTGTGGTACTCTTAACAGGATGACTCTGACTGTTTTGTCTGCTTATGGGATCATTTTCCTCCTATTGAGTTTCCTTGTGCAGTCTTGATATGAAGGTATATGCCTAGTCTTGCTGCATCTTATGCCATTTTCTGATGTTGTCATCTGGAGACTTGCTTTTTTCTGAAAGAAAAATTGAAGGGCAGTAGATCTTGGGGAAGAATTTGGGAGGCCTGGGACAATGAGAAGGAGTAAAGCTGCAGGCAGGATGCATTGTATCTTAAAAAAATAATGATAAAGAAAAAAGTGAAACCACAATTTTACCCACACTATAAGGAAATACTGAAAACCTATCTTTACTAAAGAATTCTAAACACTGCAGTTGGCCTGTTATCATTTAGAAGATAAGGTCCAGGTAAAGGTATGTGGCTGTACTGGTTTTATCAAAAAAATAAAAATGTAGAAAAGATAATATATTCTTTTAGATAAAATTTCACTATGTACAAGTTATTAAACTTGTGATTTTCATTTTTTTTAGAGAAGTAGAATAACTAGAATCACAATGATACATTCAGAATAGATTTAAACCAGAGTTTCTAAAATGAATTTATGAAATAAGTAATAAATATCTTAAATTATATGTTTATAAAGTCAATGTTAATGGTGTATTTTATGTGAGAATCAACTGTTTCATTATTTCACCTCTTGTAAGAATTTTCAAGTGCCCAATTGAAAGACTAAACCAGGTACTATCAGTCATGAAGGAAACAAAGACAAAAATTGAGATATATTTTCAGTTGGGTCATTTGATACTTGGTTTACACACAATTAAGATGATTGGATGACATTTATTTTTGAAGTATTTTGACACATTTTCTTAGTGTCAGAAGTGGTTAATGAGAGCCAAAAGATACCCTACATTACATAACTAAATGAAAAAAATTATAAATCATCCATTCCAACTTAAAATTATATCAACTATACATACACATACACTAAAGAATAACAACAAATATCTCATGGGATGTAAAACATAATATACTAATGTGAAAAATATATTTTATATATCATATAGTTCTTTTGAGAAATTTCAGCCAACAATAAAATGAATAAATAATTAGAAAATAATAACCACTGGCCTGGATACCTGTGGCTGGAGCAGTCTCCCAGCCGATCTTCTCCCCTCTGGAAACTGAGTCCAGAGGTACCCTAGGGAGGTCACTGACCACAGAGCTGCAGAGATACTCAAGAGAGGTCAAGGACTGCAGAGCTGCAGGCATCCTAAAGAGGACACAGCCCACAGAGCTGCAGAGCAGGGGACACCATATCCTGAAGCACCCTAGAGGAGCAACTACATTCAGAGCAGCAAACACCTAGCTTGTCTACTACCATGGAGACACCATATCCTGAAATATCCTAGAGGAGCCACTGTACCCAGAGCAGCTAGAAGTCAGGATCATAGAGTCTTCCAGACACCAAGAAGTTCTGACACAACCAAGATAACTGGAAAGGCAGACTCCAGTCAGAATCAGTGAGTGGGAGTAGAACTACAGCTAACCAAATGGCAAAAGGCAAGCATAAGAATGTAAACAACAGAAACCAAAGTTACTTGGCATCACCAGAACCCAGTTCCCCCACCATAGCAAGGCCTGAACACCACATCACACCAGAAAAGCAGGACTCAGAATTAAAATCACTTCACATGATGATGATAGAGGACTTTAAAAATGACATAAACAACATTCTCAAAGAATTTGAGGAGAACACATGTAAACAGGTAGAAGCCCTTAAAGAAATGCAAGAAAACACAACCAAACAGGTGAAGGAATTACACAAAACCATGCAGGATCTAAAAATTGAAGTAGAAACAAGAAAGAAATCTCAAAGGGAGACTACCCTGGAGATAGAAAACCTAGGAAAAAGATCAGGAGTCATAGATACAAGCATCACCAACAGTATACAAGAAATAGAAGAGAGAATTTCATTCAAAGAAGATACCATGGAAAACATAGACACAACTGTCTAAGAAAATGTGAACTGTAAAAAGCTCCTAACACAAAACATCCAGAAAATCCAGGACACAATGAGAAGACCAAACCTAAGGATAATAGGTATAGATGAAGGTGAAGACTCCCAACTTAAAGGGCCAGTAAATATCTTCAACAAAATTATAGAGGAAAACTTCCTTAACCTAAAAAAAGAGATGTCCTTAAATATACAAGAAGTCTATAGAACCCCAAATAGGCTAGACCAAAAAAGGAACACCTCCCGTCACATAATAATCAAAACATCAAATATACAAAACAAAGAGAAGATACTAAAAGCAGTAAGGAAGAAGACAAAGTAACATATAAAGGCAGACCTATCAGAATTACACCAGACTTCTCACCAGAGACTATAAAAGCCAAAAGATCCTGGACTGATATCATACAGGCCCAAAGAGTACACAAATGCCAGCCCAGACTACTATACCCAGCAAAACTCTCAATCAATATTGATGGAGAAACTAAAATATTCCACAACAAATCCAAATATACACAATATCTTACCACAAATCCAGCACTTCAAAGGATAATTGGTGAAAAACTCCAACACAAGGAGGGAAACTACAACCTAGAAAAAGCAAGAAAGTAATCTTCCAACAACCCTAAAAGAAGGTAGCTATACAAACATAACTCCACTGCCAATAACAAAAATAAGAGAAAACAACATTCATTTTTCCTTAATATCTCTTAATATCAATTGACTCAATTCTCCAATAAAAAGACATAGACTATCAGATTGGATACATAAACAGGACCCAACATTTTCCTGCATACAGGAAATGCACCTTTGTGAAAAAGATAGACACTACCTCAGAGTAAAAGGTTGGAAAACAATCTTCCAAGCAAATGGCCCCAAGAAACAAGCTGGAATAGTGATCCCAATATCAAATTAGAATAGAACATTTCATTCTAAAACAAAAGAATATACGTTTTTCTCAGCACCTCATGATACCTTCTCCAAAATAGACCATATAATTATTCACAAAACAGGCCTCAACAGATACAAAAACATTGAAATAATTCCTTGTACCATATCAGACCACCATGGACTAAGACTCGTCTTTAACATGGACAAAAACAGTGGAAAGCCCACATAGATGTGGAAACTGAACAATGCTCTACTCAATGATAACTTGGTCAAGGAAGAAATAAATAAAGAAATTAAAGACTTTTTAGATTTAAATGAAAATGAGGATACATCATATCAAAATTTGTGGGACTCCATGAAAGCAGTACTAAGAGGAAAAATCATAGCTCTAAGTGCCCACAAAAAGAAAATAGAAAGAGCATACATTAACAACTTGACAGCACACCTGAAAGCATTACAACAAAAAGAAGCTAATATACCCAAGAGGAGTAGACAGCAGGAAATAATCAAACTCAGGGCTGAAATCAACCAAGTTGAAACAGAAAAAACTATACAAAATATCAACAAAACCAGGAGCTGGTTCTTTGAGAAAATCAACAAGATAGACAAACCCTTAGCCAGACTAACCAAAGGGCACAGAGACAGTACTCAAATTAATAAAATCAGAACTCAAAAGGGAGACATAACAACAGAAACAGAGGAAATTAAAAAAATCATCAGATCCTACTACAAAGGCCTATACTCAACAAAATTGGAAAATCTGGATGAAATGGACAATTTTCTAGATAGGTACCAGGTTCCAAAGTTAAATGAGGAGCAGATAAACCTTCTAAACAGTCACATAACCTCTAAAGAAATAGAAGCAGTCATTAAAAATTTCCCACCAAGAAAAGTCCAGGGCCAGATGGTTTTAGCGCAGAATTCTATCAGACCTTCATTGAAGACCCAACACCAATTCTCTTCAAACTATTCCACAGAATAGAAACAGAAGGAACAATACCCAATTCGTTCTATAAAGCTACAATTATGCTCATACCTAAGCCTCACCAAAGACCCAACAAAGAAAGAGAACTATAGACCTATCTCTCTTATGAATATTAATGCAAAAATACTCAATAAAATTCTTGCAGACTGAATCCAAGAATACATCAAAGCAATCATCCATCACGATCAAGTAGGCTTTATCCCAGGAATGCAGGGATGGTTCAATAATCAGAAATCCATCAATGTAATCCACTACATAAATAAACTCAAAGAAAAAAACCACATGATCATCTCACTAGATGCTGAGAAAGCATTTGACAAAATTCTACATCCCTTCATGGTAAAAGTTTTGGAAAGATTAGGAATTCAAGGCCCATACCTAAACATAATAAAAACAATATACAACAATCCAGTAGCCAACATCAAACTAAATGGAGAGAAACTTGAAGCAATCCCACTAAGATCAGGGACTAGAGAAGGCTACCCACTCTCACCCTACCTATTCAATATAGTACTGGAAGTCCTAGCTAGACCAATTAGACAACAAAAGGAAGTCAAAGGAATACAAATAGGAAAGGAAGAAGTCAAAATTTCACTATTTGCAGATGATATGATAGTATACTTAAGTGACACTAAAACTTCCACCAGAGAACTCCTAAACCTGATAAACAACTTCAGCAAAGTGGCTGGATATAAAATCAACTCAAACAAATCAGTAACCTTCTTATACTCAAAAGATAAACAGGCTGAGAACGAAATTAGGGAAATGACACCCTTCACAATGTTTACAAATAATATAAAATATCTTGGAGTGAATCTAACCAAGCAAGTGAAAGATTTGTATGACAAGAACTTCAAGTCTCTGAACAAAGAAATCGAAGAAGATCTCAGAAGATGGAAAGATCTCCCATGCTCCTGGATTGGCAGGATTAATTTAGTAAAAATGGCCATCTTTGCCAAAAGAAATCTATAGATTCAATGCAATCCCCATCAAAATTTTAAATCAATTCTTCATAGAGATAGAAAGAGCAATTTGCCAATTTATTTGGAACCACAAAAAAACCCAGAATAGGGAGAACTATTGTCAACAACAAAAGAACTTCTGGGGGAATCACCATTCCTGACCTCAAACTATACTACAGGGCAATAGTAATAAAACTGCATCGTATTGGTACAGAAACAGACAGGAAGATCAATGGAATAGAATTGAAGATCCAGAAAGGAGCCCACATACCTATGGTCACTTGATCTTTGACAAAGGAGCTAAAACCATCCAGTGGAAAAAGGACAGCATTTTCAGCCAGTGGTGCTGACTCAACTGGAGGTCAACATGTAGAAGGATACAAATCAGTCCATTCATATCTCCTTGTACAAAGCTCAAATTCAAGTGGATAAAAGAACTTCACTTAAAACCAGATACACTGAAACTAATAGAAGAGAAGGTGGGAAAGACCCTCAAATACCTAGGCGTGGGGCAAATTTTCCTGAACAGAACACCAATGGCTTAGGCTCTAAGATCAAGAATTGACAAATGGGACCTCATAAAATTGCAAAGCTTCTGTAAGGCAAAGGATATTCTCAATAAGACAAAATGGCAACCAGCAGACTGGGAAAAGATCTTAACCAATCCTACATCTGATAGAGGGCTAATATCCAAGCTATACAAAGAACTCAAGAAATTATACTCTAGACAACCATATAACCCTATTAAAAAATGGGGTACAGAGCTAAACAAAGAATTTTCAACAGAGGAAACTAATGGCTGAGAAGTACCTTAAGAAATGCTTGACATCCTTAGTCATCAGGGAAATGCAAATCGAAACAACCCTGAGATACCACCTCACACCAGTCAGAATGGCTAAGATCAAAAACTCAGATGATAGTATGTGCTGGCCAGGATGTGGAGAAAGAGAAACACTCCTCCATTTTTAGTGGGATTGCAAGCTGGTATAACCATTCTAGAAATCAGTCTGGCAGTTCCTCAGAAAACTGAACATAGTATTACCTGAGGATCCAGCTATATCACTCCTGGGCATATACCCCGAACATGCTCCAACATATAATAAGGTCATATGCTCCACTATGTTCATAGTAGCCTTATTTATAATAGCCAGAAGCTGGAAAGAACCAAGATGTCCCTCAACATAGGAATGGATACGAAAAATGTGGTACATCTACACAATGGAGTATTACTCAGCTATTAAAAATAATGAATTCGAGAAATTTTTAGGTAAATGGATGGATCTAGAAATTATCATCCTGAGTTAACCCAATCACAAAAGAAAACATGGTATTTATTCACTATTAAGTGGATGTTAGTCCAAAAGCTTGGAATAGCGAAGACTCAACCCCCAGACCACATGAAGCTCATGATGAAGGAAGACCAAGAGGGGATGCCTCAGTTCTACTTAGAATGAGTAACAAAAATAGTCAAGGGAGCAAATGTAGAAACAAAACATGGGACAGAGACTGAAGGAGGGGCCATCAGGAGACCATTCCATTTGGGTATTCATTCCATGTACAGTTACCTAAGCTAGACACTGATGTGGATGGCTGCAAGTGCATGCTGTCAAGAATATGATATAGCAGTCTACTTAGAGGTCTGCCAAAGACTAACACATTCAGAGGACGATGCTCACAGCTAACCTTTTATATGATCAAGGGTATCCCAAGGGAGAACTTAGAGAGAAGACTGAAAGTGCAGAAAGGGTTTGTGACCCTGGGAGGAAAGCAACAATACCAAACAACCAGAGCCCCCCAGGGTCTAAACCACAAGCCTGGGAGCACATAGGGAGGGACCCATGACTCCAGCAGTATATGTAGGGGAGGATGGCCTTGTCGGGCATAAGTGGGAGAGGAGTTTCTTGGTCCCATAAAAAAGGAACACAGAGTGGGGGGGGGGAATGTGAGGGTGGGGAGGGGGTAGTGGGTGGTAGGTGCAGGCACTGCCTCATAGAAGCATGAAGAAGGGGGATGGGATAGGAGGTTTCTGGGTGGTAGGAGGAAGTGGTGTAAGGGGATTAAATCTGAAAGGTAAATATAATACCCATTTTAAAAAAAGAGAGATAAAAAAGGGGAAAAGGAAAAAAAGAAAGAAAAAAAGAAAGAAAAAAAGAAAGAAAAAAAGAAAGAAAAAAAAAGAAAAATAGAAGATTTAATAACACAAAGGGAAGGATTTAGAAATTTAGGAGGCAGGTTATGTTAATGGAAATAATATCATAGAAACTGGAAAATCACACCCTCATAGAAGCACAAGAAGTGGGGTATGGGATAAGGGGTTCCTGGGTGGTGGGGGGAATGGGATAAGGGGATAAAATTTGAAATGCAAATATTACAACCAATTTTAAAAAGGGGAAAAAAGAAAAGTTGTTAGAACCAACATCTTTAAAAAATGTCAGCCCTGTAGGAAAAAAAAATTTTTTTGATACTAAAACTTGTTCTGAGAATTCTATATTGCAGAATACAGAGCCTTGGTGTATCTACTCATCAAGCATACTGAGCAGACCTGCCCAAACCTCCGATGTCCTGAAATTCCATCTGGATGCAGTGAAGACACAGCATCAGAGGCTTATCAATTTACTCTTCCCCCCACCCCTGTTCTAATATCTCAATGCCCGTAATCAGCTTGAAGAAGTTAAAGAAGAGTCAGTGCCCCTATTCCCTGGGCTTGGGAACTAAGGTGGTAAATGTCGGGCTGTCTTTCTAGGGAAAAGTAGTGGTTTTATTGGAACAGGGAGGATTAGCTAGGACTTATTGCATAGCTATAACTTATTGGTATAAATCTGTATAATTAATAACAAGATGAAGTTATAATTTCTTAAATGGTACAAAATTTACTTAGACTCCAAATTTAAGGTTTTCATTGGTATGAGCTTGTTATTGATATAAAAGTGAGATGAATATTATGAATATTGATACTCTCATGGGCATTGTGCCTGTATAACACATTTAGGAATACAAGGCTTAGACCCAGTTCTTCTTTAAGTTTTTTAACTGATTCGGGAGGGTTAGCCTATGAGTTAAGTGACTATACCAAAGTCATGGCTTTGAGTTTATTGTTAGGGATTTTTTTCCATATTTTATTTAGAAATAGCTGAGAGGAGTTAACAGACAACAGTCCAGGTTACCTTACATTGATAGTTGGTTTTCAAAACGTCAGAAGTCCATAGAATGGATGTTACAAGTATTTCTATATCAATGTTCACTTTGATTAGAGACCTGTCTGCTCCTGACAGCTTCCTGTCTTGGATTCTAAGAAGAAATTGAGCATTCTTGGAGTTACTCCAGTTGTGCAGTGACAACCACTAGGCAAGAATTGCCTCTTCCCATCTACAGACAAATTACTCTCCAGAAAAGGACACACTTGCAGAATAGTTGACTGATTATATCTGCCTAGACAGGGTAATCAGTCCTTAACAATTCTGCATCACTAAGGTCTGTCAGATGATTCTGGGCCAGAAGGGTGAAGATTTGATGCTCTAACGTTCGGTAGTATAGGGGCTTTCCAGGTGTTCAGCGGTCTCTATAAATTGGCTAAGTTTTAGAAGCTATGCTTAGTGCTTTCCCATAAATTCAGTTAACTCATTCATTCTGGATTTCTTACGGGGTTGAAGACCTATAATTTCATAGCCAATCCTGGCTATTTACTTTGAGAGAAAAGATCTGAGTGGATGGTTTTCAGCTGACATTCATTCTAAAGCCAAGAAAAAAGCCAGGTTTAAAACTAAGTGTTTTAGTTAGGAGAGATGACAGAGGTTCTGATTAGTCAACAAAATGATTGACTGGGTATTAGGACTATCTTGTACCTCACTGGTACAATTAGGAATAATTATGCTCTAACTGTATTGTGAGAGAAAAGTTTTATTCTAACAGGAAGAGTGAAGCTACGTGATGAGAGAGAGAGAGAAAGGGGGGGGACATGGAGGCAGATGTTCAGGTGTCTCCACCAGTCAAAGATAGTTTATATATCTAGGTTGGGTATTGGGTTACACTTCTGATTGAGCATTACCAAACTTGTAAAGCCTTTGATTAACATTTAAACAAATGTATAAAAGCAAAAAGGAAAAGGGGGCATGGGAGAGGGGTTTTCTAGGGAGCGGAAATGGTGAAAGGGGATGGCATCTGAAATGTAAATAAAATATAAAAAAAAGAAAGTAATAACCAAAGTAAAACTTGTTGTATATGGAATAGAAGTTGTGAAAGGACATCAAAAGAAATAATAGGTGTAGAACATCTACTAGTAATGAAGACTATTAATTCATTGCTTATAGCCTACATTATAGCTGTGGCATTTTTAATCTATAATCATGCTATGAATATCAATTGAAACATTTACACATGACAAGGAAGAAATATAATCCATAATTCCTCCTGGGAAAAAATACTTTTGAGAAAATATTATTGGTATTATTATATTTTGACATGTCTTATATATATTTACATGTTATTAAATGGATGAATCAAGAAACTTAAGAAACAATAAAATTAGGCCTACTATTGCACAGGCTCACAAAATATATACTTTTAAGAACTTGCTATGAAAATACCATATAGTCTGAGGTCAAAATTCTCTTTGCAATACATAGATATATCTGTGTAAAAGGAGTGATAAATATTCCAGCCAGAGTACCACAGTTAGAGGACATGAAACACAATCAGATTGTTCTTAGGTAAGAAATATACTATCAATGATTTAAACCCACAGTAAGTCAGCTAACAATATGAGATATAATTTTTAAATATATGTAGACTAACATGTATTTCCTATTTTCAAGGGTCAAAGAAGAAAGCCTTGCAGTATATAGGATTGCAAGTAATGAATGCATTTTTTCTATTAAGGGAGAATATGTAGACACTGTAAAATCTTGTTCCTAATCACCAAAACCAAATTATTTAACAGTATTTGTCGTATGTTTATGATTAAAATCACAGCTGGGCAGTGGTGGCACACGCCTTTAATCCCAGCACTTGGGAGGCAGAGGCAGGCGGATTTCTGTGTTTGAATCCAGTCTGGTCTACAGAGTGAGTTCTAGGACACAAACCCTGTCTCAAAAAAACAAAAAAAAAATTTACTTTAAAATTATTTGCATTAGAAGTCATTATTGGAGCACTTTAGGTATGAGGAATACAATTCCAGAAGAACATATAGATATGCAAAAGAATAATCAACAGAGTAAGTGGCAATTGGCAATAATATAGATACTTTGTAGTTCCCAGGAATATTTAGACTTGATATTAAAAACAAATGGAATGTTCTCATCCAAGACCCTGGTAACTCATACCGATTTAAGTTACCTTAAATGTGATTTCAAATTATAAGGCCAAACAAAAGAAAATCTGTATAAATTCTGAGTACTACCACTGTGCAGCTGAAGATTTTTCATATTTTGTATCTTGATAGTAAAATTAAACAGGTATATAGATAGATATTAATTGAAAGGAGTCAGGCTTATCATCATTGGTGTAGAAAGGGATAAGTCTAGTAGAAAAGAATACCAAAGTAAGCCCTGATATAATAGGTTCTAATTTATTACTATAAACTTAATTTTAGTTTTACATAGAGAGATATTAAATATAAAAATATATCTCCATGTGTTAGTAAAAATTGCATAGCAGTTCAATTAGAAAACAGCAAAACTGCAAAAGCTCAAAGGCTCATGGACACATGAATGGGCTGAAATTATATATATATATATATATATATATATATATATATATATATATATTCATTCATTCATTCATGGGTCAATTGACATTTTGATTTACCAAAATGAATTGTTGAAATACTTAAGAGCAAAAATTATCTCAAAATAATTATGTTATGTGAGTGATGCTAAAAAATTTATATCATAAAATTGCTCTTATATTTGAAATAGGAACTACATTTTTGAGAAACCTATTGAAGATGATATCACATAATTTGTCAATAGGAATTTATGCTTTCTTTAACTTAAGGATAAAGAATTGTAGAATATCTATGATATAGTACAAGGATAAAACTGGTGTAGCTCAGTTCCAGTGAAAGGTTTATGTTTTCAACTCAATTAAAAGCATATTGTACCATACATAATAATTCACCAAGTATATGGGTCTGAATTCCTTGGAGATTTTCTAGACAATTTATTTATTTATTTATTTATTTATTTATTTATTTATTTATTTATTTTTGGTAGACAACTGATACCACTGCTTTTTGTCCAGGGCTTGGTATATAGCCCTGCCTGGCTTTTTTTTTTTTTTTTTTAATTGTTTATTGGATATTTTCCCCTTTCCCCATTTCCCCTCCCTAGAAAGCCCCTATCCCATCCCCCTTTTTAATTTTTGCTTTTATACAATTTTTTAATGTTAATCAAAGGCTTTATAAGTTTGGTAATGCTCAATAACGAGATGCCCATATAATCAGAAGTGTAACCCAATACCCAACCTAGATATATCAACTATCTTTGACTGGCAGAGACAGGGGAACACTCGCCTCCATGTTCCCCACCCCCTTTCTCTGGCCACATAGTTCTTCCTCTCCTTCTCCTCCTCTCCTTACTCATTCTCCTCCTCTCCTTACTCCTCCCACCTTAGCTCCTCCTACATTTATTTTAAACTTAAGCTCTCCTGTAAAACTGCTTCAAGTGAAGAGTTTAGGAAACTGAAACTATTAAAGACCTCCAGAGATGGCTTAAATCTCTGGATATGTCAAATATTTGTCACATTCTTATAATAAAATTTACCAACATTAATTCATAGAATTGCATTTAAGAAATAAAACATACAAAAAATCTAATTTATAGCTCTGTGGCTATAATTACATTTATTTCATTTGACTTTAACTTTGTAAAATATACTTTATGACTCCCTCACACAGCAGTATTACAAGCAAAATCAAGTATGTTATTCTGGTAACAGTCATATCAATTCTTATATATAATATTTTATCTAAATGCAATCTTTTGAAGCACATGTAAAAGAGATAAAATCAGGAGAATAATAAAGAATACAACTAATAGTAAATAGTCTCAAATATTATGGTGGTCTCCTAAGTCCAGTTTTTGAATGTGAAATTTTTTATCTTTCTGATTGAGATTATGAGAATGGGAAAAGTTTCCTCTAGAAAGCATAATTAACACTGAAGGTCAAATGTTGTTTCAGGGACATGGGTTGCACAGTCAGGTCATGTATGAATACCCAGATTGCTGTAAGTATCCATTTACTACAGTTTGAGTCCATTTTTAGCTACTCTAATAAATGTACGTCTTCATTAGAAAGACTATTTCAAAGCATAACCTTACTTTACGTGAAAAGTATTTACCAGATTTTGTTGGATTTATTAAAGTTGTGCACAAATTTGACTCATTCACAATGAAGTTAATTGCATCCTCTACCTTTGTAGAACAGATGCTACTTGTTTTATTATCAACAGCAGCATTTTAGAGCATCACTCTCTCTTTAAAAAATAGAATACAACTATAAATTGAATTTCTTTCAGATATTAGCTATCAGTAGTGTTAGAAACACACTTAAAATCACTTTAGAGTACCAATAGCTGTCATCATCTCAAAGCAATTGCATATAAAATTAAATATGTTGTCATGGATGAACAATGACTCATCTTTCTTTTAAAACAATAAATAATCAGAAATGCTGTGTATTTGTAAATACGTAGCTTTCTTAAAAATAGATATGCAGCTTAAAATGTGTTTTATGTTTAAAAGATTTATTAATAAAAAAAAAGACTGATTCTTTATTTCACCAAAGTGATAGTACCATGTAGGAGAAGGTGTTGATTCCCTAATTGGTTCTTGGTTGTGTAAATAAAGGAGGTAGAAGCCAATTGCTGGGTGAATGGGAAAAGGTGGGACTTCTAGGTATCAAGAGGAAGAGAAGGGATGCAGGAATAAGATTTTCAGTAAAGGCTTTGGAGCAAGGAGAAAGGCTGCAGATATGTAGGTCTTGGGGCCCCTACGGTTTGTAGACTCCTCAATGAGTTGAGGCCAAGGAAGATGGAGGGAAAAATTTGATAAGATTAGCACAAGAAATTCTTCACCCAGACATTGTGTTATCTGGCTGGTTTTAAAATAATAAATCTGTCTAGTGTTTTCCATCCATGATGGTGCTAAGATGGGCAGGAGGAGAAAGAAGACACCCAGGACAGTATTCGGTGGCTTGGTGAAGCTAGCAGTGAGGGGCTGGTGGAGCAATCGCAGTTCCAGGGAGGAAATGACCAGTTGGCTGAGTGAGATCTGGACAGCCATTGGAGCTACAGTGAGACCACAGCCTCAGCCACTGGAGCAAGTGTGTTTATAAAATTACCTGCAACAATATCATATAATTATTTTTTACTAAATGTCTTCATTCATGAATGTCCATTTTTATGAATTGGAATTTTTGAAGACTTCACGTATGATTACTATACCTACAATAAACCTACATTTTCTTCCAAACACAAACCCTTTAAAGTACTGTACTCTTTCCAAAATACATGATTTTTCTATTATTTTTATATACAGATAGATGATAGTTGAACAGATAGATGAGAGAGAGTGACAGAGACAGAGAGAGAGAGAGAGAGAGAGAGAGAGAGAGAGAGAGAGAGAGAAAGAAAGAGAGAGAATATATAGAATTGAATAGGTATGGTTTGCATATACATGTGTCCAGAGTTGACAATTTTGACAATTTGTATTTGTGAGAGATGATCAGATGATCCCTGGTATATATAATTTTTCTTATTTTGTAAGATTTATTACAATTGTGAACAAATTTGAATCATTCACAATGAAGTTAATTATATCTTTCCTCTACATGATTATCTGTAGCTACTCAGCTATTCATGTCAGAAAATGACTCATAGGGAATTTTCCATATCTGCATTGGCATGCCAACTGGTCTCATCATGTCATTATTAATGAGGCAACTTTGAATTTAGGGTTCATGGATAAAGTATCCCTGTCATACGTACAAAGCACTATTTAGCTGCACCTATACTGTTTCTCTGAATTTTAAAGTATTTCCATACACTTTTATATGATGTTCCCCTTATAGGTGTAAGAATTGTATCATAGATGTATTAATTATGTTTGAAAACTACATAGATATTTACTATTTGCGTGTCATTCAATTTTTTATTTCTGTAGTCTCCATTTATTAAAAAGAAGAAGTATCATTGAACAAAAGAGTAGCAATAACAAAGTTATGGCTCTATGGCAAGAAGAATTTTCACCAAAAAAAAAAAAAATATGTACCCATCAAATTGACCTGCAGGGAAACCTGAGGTGGGGAGGTTTTTGATTAATTATATAGCCCATTCTTCCTGCTCTCTGAGTCCTCTGGGCAAAGCCTAGCTGCTCTGAGCAGCATGCTTTCCCACAGTGGGGCTACCATACTCCTGCTCCCTAAACTGTACTAGTAAGTTTCTCTTACCCTACTGATCTTCCCTGCTCTCTGAGGTCTTTGAGCCAAGTCAAGTTGTCCTGAGAAGACTGTTTTCCCAGGGGTTCTTCCATTCACCCACTGCCTCTCTCCATACTTCCATCAGACCAGAGACCTAAACCATATAGGTTAGTTTTTCTTTCCCGACCCATCTTCCATGCTCTCTGAGCACTCTGGGCCAAGACAAGCTGCCCTGACCACCCTCCTATCCCAGGAGGATCTCCCTTCACCCACTGTCTCTATTCTACCTCCATCAGAATCCTGAAACATACAGGTAGGCTTCTTTTCTCCCATCCATCTATTCTGCTCTCTGAACTCTCCAAGCCAACCCAAGCTGCCCTGAGCAGACTGCCATCACAGGGGGACACTCATTTCCAGCTACCTGTCTGCCCATCTTCACCAGGCATGAGGCTCCTGAATACTGATACAATATTCAGCATACAATACTGAACTGTAGGTCTGGAACTATACATTCCAAGGATATAAATCAGAGGCCTGCCACACTAGGACCATCAAGGTTTACCATCCCCACATCGTAATACCTACTACAACAAGAACATTCAGGGACCAAACCATCCACATGGTTAAAGGTCCTCAAAAAATACAAAACAAACAAACAAACAATAAGAGCCAGGGCAATGTGACATTTCCAAAGCACAGCTAACTCATCACATCAGGTCATAGATAAACTAACACAACTGAAACACGAGAAAACTACATTAAATCCAATCTTATAATAATTATAGAACTGAAAGTGAAAATAGAAGCAATAAAGAAAACACAGACTGAGAAAATTTCAGGATGGAAATCTTAGAGAAGAAACAACATATGCAAGCATCACCAACAGAATACAAGACATGGAAGAGAGAATCTCAGGCATAGAAGATACACTAAATGAAATTGATACATCAGTCAAAGAAAATGTTCAATCTAAAAAATTCTTGACACAAAACATCCAGCAAATCTGGAATACCATGAAAAGACCTAACCTAAGAATAATAATAGGAATAGAAGAGAATGAAGAGTCCCAGCTCAAAGGCTCAGAAAATATTCTCAACAAAATCATAAAAGAATACTTTCCCAACCTGACTAATAGATGTCTATAAACATATAAGAAGCTTATAGAACACCAATTTAGAGTGGACCTGAAAAATAAATCCTCTGACACATGATGATCAAAACACAAAATCTACAGTACTACGAAAGAACTTCAAATGATTCAAGTGAAAAAGGCCAAGTAACATACAAAGGCAGAATTATCAGAATTACACACAACTTCTCAAGAGAGACTCTAAAATCTAGAAGGGCCTGGATAGATCTACTGTAATCTCAAAAAACTATAGGTGCTAACCTATTCTACTATACCACACAAAACTCTTAATCAACGTACATAGATGGAGAATGTAAGATATCTTAAGACAAATCCAAGTTCAAATATCTAATCTTCTGCAATCATAAACTTTAAAGACTTGAGCTTCCAGTCTCCACTTGCTAACCTAGGCCTAGAACCTAGGCCCATGAGACTCGCCTCTGAAGAAACTCACTTTTTCTAGCTCTCTTTGAATTTTTGGCTGGCTGATTCAACTCAGCTGTTCTGACTCAAATGTCTCTCCAAGATGACTGATTCAAATTGGTTTCTCTCTACCTCTGGATGAATTGCTCTGCTTGGATAGATGGCCTCTGAACTCTATGAATTAAACTGCTGAATTTATTCAATCTACCCCTTTCTATATCTCCCACAGCTCTTAAGTATCCTCTTTTCTCCTGTCTATTCTTGTAAGAGTTGTGCATATTCTATCCCTGACTCATTCTGTCAAATCTTTCAGATTCACCACTTTGTCTGCCCCTCAAATAGATGTAATTGTTTGGAATTAAAGATGTGTACTAAAGGATAGTCTGTTTTACAACCAGAGGTATCAAAGGTGTGTACTAAGGGTGTGTCTGTCTTCTACCTGACTTGTTGCTGAATTAAAATTTCTCTACAGAACAAAATCAAAATACCAGATTTGTAATGATAATTATTCTTTATATAGAGTTATTTTATAGATTATATTTGGTATAAATAATTTGATTAGAAACACAATTTAAATTGAAACTTTTATAATTGTAATGTATAATAGTTTATATTTAATAAATAATCACTAAGTATCTGTTATGCTAATCTCAAAGTATCTTTATCATCTTTCAACTAAATAGGTTCAAAATGTTATAGTTTTCACACATGATTTTCTCATAGATAACTATTAAGAGACAAAAGAATATTTAAAAAATTCTGTTGCTGAGGCCTGCGGGTGAGTGCACCCCGGAGTCCCCCAGACACATTCTGGGGGATCCATAGAACTCATAGCCAGTGCTAGCACTCCCCTTCCGCCGCTCGCCCCTCTTCCAGTCTGAGGCCTGCGGGTGAGTGCACCCAGGAATCCGCCAGACACATTCTGGGGGATCCATAGAACCCATAGCCAGCACTAGCACGCCCCTTCCGCCGCTCTCCCCTCCTCCGGTCTGAGGCCTGCGGGTGAGTGCACCCTGGATTCTGCCAGACACATTCTGGGGGATTCATAGAACCCATAGCCAGCGCTAGCACTCTCCTTCTGCTGCTCGCCCCTCCTCCAGTCTGAGGCCTGCAGGTGAGTGCACCCCGGATTCCGCCAGACATATTCGGGGGATCCACAGATCCCACAACCAGCTTTAGGTAGGAAAACCCACATACTACCCTGAGCTCATAGCTGGGTGCCCTGAGTGCTCAGAACCCAGCAGATACCCCTCCCCGCCCCCCTTCCCCCGCGCCCCTGCCGGCTAGCACCCCTTTTCTGCCCATCTCCCGGGTCTGAGTCCCGGACCAGACCTCTACCAGGTCTGCAGTTGTGTGGACCCCGGATTCCACCTGAAACATACTGGAAGGTCCGCTCAACCCAGAGCCACAGAGGAACAACTGAACTCAGAGTGTCAGACAACATACCCTGAGATATCCAAGAGGAGACACTGCACCCAGAACAGCAGACATCTAGCTGGACTGCTACATAGGAGGCACCATATCCTGAGGCATCCTAGAGATACCACTGTAATCAGGTCAGCTGGAAAAAATCACAAAGACATCTGGACTCCTAGAAGACCAAACATAAGCGAGACAACTGGAAAGACAGGCTTCAATCAGAGACAGAAGTACAGGTAGCACTAGAATTAAGCAGATGGCAAAAGGCAGGCGCAAGAACGTAAGCAACAGAAATCAAAGTTACATGGCATCATCAGAACCCAGTTCCCCCATCATAGCAAGCCCTGAACACCCCATCACACCAGAAAAGCAGGATTCAGAATTAAAATCACTTCTCATGATGATGATAGAGGGCTTTAAGAAAGACATAAATAACACTCTCAAAGAACAGATAGAAACCTTTAGAGAGGAAACACAAAAATCCCTTAAGGAATTGCAAGAAAATGCAACCAAACAGGAGAAGGAATTAAACAAAACCATGCAGGATCTAAAAATGGAAGTAGAAACAATAAAGAAATCACAAAGGGAGAACACCCTGGAGATAGAAAACTTAAAAAAAACGATCAGGAGTCATAGACACAAGTATTACCAACAGAATACAAGAGATGGAAGAGAGAATCTAATGTGCAGAAGATACCATGGAAAACATTGACACAACTGTCAAAGAAAATGCAAAATACAAAAAGCTACTAACCCAAAATGTACAAGAAATCCAAGACACAATGAGAAGGCCAAACCTAAGGATAATAGGAATAGATGAAGGGGAAGACTCCCAACTTAAAGGACCAGTAAATATCCTCAACAAAATTATAGAGAAAAACTTCCCTAACCTAAAGAAAGAGATGTCCATAAATATACAAGAAGCCTACAGAACTCCAATAGTTTAGACCAGAAAAGAAATACTTCCCGCCACATAATAGTCAAAACATCAAATGTACAAAACAAAGAAAGAATACTAAAAGCAGTAAGGGAAAAAGGCAAAGTAACATATAAAGGCAGACCTATAAGAATTACATCAGACTTCTCACCAGAGACCATAAAAGCCAGAAGATCCTGGACCGATATCATACAGACCCTAAAAGAACATAAATGTCAGCCCAGACTACTATACCCAGCAAAACTGTCAATCATTATTGATGGAGAAACCAAAATATTTCATGACAAATCCAAATTTACACAGTATCTCAACACAAACCCAGCACTTCAAAGGATAATTGGTGGAAAACTCCATCACAAGAAGGGAAACTACAACCTAGAAAAAGCAGGAAAGTAATCTTCCAAAAACCGTAAAAGAAGGTAGCTACACAAACATATCTCCACTGCCAATAACAAAAATAACAGGAAACAACACTCATTTTTCCTTAATATCTCTTAATATCAATGGACTCAATTCTCCAGTAAAAAGACATAGACTATCAGACTGGATACATAAACAGGACCCAACATTTTGCTGCATTCAGGAAACACACCTCTGTGGAAAGGACAGACACTACTTCAGAGTAAAAGGTTGGAAAACAATCTGCCAAGCAAATGGTCCCAAGAAACAAGCTGGAGTAGCGATTCTAATATCAAATAAAATCAGTTTTCAACCAGAAGTAATCAAAAAAGATAAAGAAGGACACTTCATATTCATGAAAGGAAAAATATACCAAGAGGAACTTGCAATTCTCAACATCTATGCCCCAAATGTAAGGGCACTCACATACATAAAAGACACTTTACTAAAACTTAAAGCATACATTGCACCCTACACAATAATAGTGGGAGATTTCAACACCCCACTCTCAGCTATGGACAGATCATGGAAACAGAAACTAAATCGAGACACAATGAAACTAACAGAAGTTATGAACCAATTGGACTTAACTGACATCTATAGAACATTTCATCCTAAAACAAAAGAATATACCTTCTTCTCAGCACCTCATGGTACCTTCTCGAAAATAGACCATATAATTGGTCACAAAACAGGCCTCAACAGATACAAAAAGATTGAAATAATCCCCAGAACCTTATCAGACCACCATGGATTAAGACTTGTCTTTGACATGGACAAAAACATCAGAAAACCGACATACACTTGGCAACTGAACAATGCTCTACTCAATGATAACTTGGTCAAGGAAGAAATTAAGAAAGAAATTAAAGACTTTTTAGATTTAAATGAAAATGAGGACACATCATATCAAAACATGTGGGACTCATTGAAAGCAGTACTAAGAGGAAAAATCATAACTCTAAGTGCTCACAAAAAGAAAGTGGAAAGAGCATACATCAACAACTTGACAGCAAACCTGAAAGCATTAGAACAAAAAGAAGCTAGTATACCCAAGAGGAGTAGATGGCAGGAAATAATCAAACTCAAGGCTGAAATCAACCAAGTCGAAACAAAAAGAACTATACAAAATATCAACAAAACCAGGAGCTGGTTCTTTGAGAAAATCAACAAGATAGACAAACCCTTAGCCAGACTAACCAAAGGGCACAGAGACAGTACTCAAATTAATAAAATCAGAACTCAAAAGGGAGACATAACAACAGAAACAGAGGAAATTAAAAAATTCATCAGATCCTACTACAAAGGCCTATACTCAACAAAATTGGAAAATCTGGATGAAATGGACAATTTTCTAGATAGGGACCAGGTTCCAAAGTTAAATGAGGAGCAGATAAACCACCTAAACAGTCCCATAACGCCTAAAGAAATAGACACAATCATTAAAAATCTTCCCACCAAAAAATGTCCGGGGCCAGATGGTTTCAGTGCAGAATTCTTTCAGACCTTCAAGGAAGACCTAATACCAATCCTCTTCAAGTTATTCCATCGAATAGAAACAAAAGGAACACTACCCAATTCATTCTATGAAGCTACCATTACACTCATACCTAAACCACAGAAAGACCCAACAAAGAAAGAGAACTACAGACCAATCTCTCTTATGAATATTGATGCAAAAATACTCAATAAAATTCTCGCAAACCGAATCCAACAACACATCAAAACAATTATCCATCAAGATCAAGTAGACTTTATCCCAGGAATGCAGGGATGGTTCAATATTAGAAAATCCATCAATGTAATCCACTACATAAATAAACTCAAAGAGAAAAACCACATGGTCATATCACTAGATGCTGAGAAAGCATTTGACAAAATTCAACATCCCTTCATGTTAAAAGTCTTGGAAAGATCAGGAATACAAGGCCCATATCTAAACATAGTAAAAGCAATATACAGCAAGCCAGTAGCCAACATCAAACTAAATGGAGAGAAACTTGAAGCAATCCCACTAAGATCAGGGACTAGGCAAGGCTGCCCACTCTCACCTTACCTATTCAATATAGTACTGGAAGTCTTAGCTAGAGCAATTAGACAACAAAAGGAAATCAAAGGGATACAGATAGGAAAGGAAGAAGTCAAAATTTCACTATTTGCAGATGATATGATAGTATACTTAAGTGAACCTAAAACTTCCACCAGAGAACTCCTAAACCTGATAAACAACTTTAGCAATGTGGCTGGATATAAAATCAACTCAAACAAATCAGTAGCCTTCCTCTACTCAAAGGATAAACAGGCAGAGAAAGAAATCAGGGAAATGACACCCTTCACAATAGCCACGAATAAAATAAATTATCTTGGAGTGAATCTAACAAAGCAAGTGAAAGATCTGTATGACAAGAACTTCAAGTCTCTCAAGAAAGAAAATGAAGAACATCTCAGAAGATGGAAAGATCTCCCATGCTCCTGGATTGGCAGGATTAATTTAGTAAAAATGGCTATCCTGCCAAAAGCAATCTACAGATTCAATGCAATACCCATCAAAATTCCAAATCAATTCTTCATAGAGATAGAAAGAGCAATTTCAAATTCATTTGGAATAACAAAAAACCTAGGATAGCGAGAACTATTCTCAACAATAAAAGAACCTCTGGGGGAATCACCATTCCGGACCTCAAACTGTACTACAGAGCAGTAGTGATAAAAACTGCTTGGTATTGGTACAGAGACAGAAAGGACGATCAATGGAACAGAATTGAAGACCCAGAAATGAACCCGCATACCTATGGTCACTTGATATTTGACAAGGGAGCTAAATTCATCCAGTGGAAAAAGGACAGCATTTTCAACAAGTGGTGCTGGCTCAACTGGAGGTCAACATGTAGAAGAATGCAAATTAATCCATTCTTATCCCCTTGTACAAAGCTCAACTCCAAGTGGATAAAGGACCTTCACATAAAGCCAGGTACTCTGAAAATATTAGAAGAGAAGTTGGGGAAGACCCTCGAATACCTAGGCACAGGGGAAAAGTTCCTGAACAGAACACCAATGGCTTATGCTCTAAGATCAAGAATCGACAAATGGGACCTCATCAAATTGCAAAGCTTCTGTAAGGCAAAGGACACTGCCAACAAGACAAAACGGCAACCAACAGATTGGGAAAAGATCATTACCAATCCTACATCCGATAGGGGGCTAATATGGAATATTTACAAAGAACTCAAGAAATTAGACGCCAAACAACAAAATAACCCCATTAAAAAATGGGGTACAGAGCTAAACAAAGAATTCTCAACTGAGGAAACTTGAATGGCTGAGAAGCACCTTAAGAAATGCTCAACATCCTTAGTCATCAGGGAAATGCAAATCAAAACAACACTGAGATACCACCTCACACCAGTCAGAATGGCTAAGATCAAAAACTCAGGTGATCGTAGATGCTGGCGAGGATGTGAAGAAAGAGGAACACTCCTGCATTGTTGGTGGGGTTGCAAGCGGGTACAACCACTTTGGAAGTCAGTCTGGCGGTTCCTCAGAAAATTGGACATAGCACTACCTGAGGACCCAGCTATACCACTTCTGGGTATATACCCAGAAAATGCCCCAACAAATAACAAAGACATATTCTCCACTATGTTCATAGCAGCCCTATTTATAATAGCCAGAAGCTGGAAAGAACCCAGATGCCCTTCAACAGAGGAATGGATACAAAAAATGTGGTACATTTACACAATGGAATATTACTCAGCTATTAAAAATAATGAATTTGAGAAATTCTTAGGTAAATGGATGGAACTAGAAAATATCATCCTGAGTGAGGTAACCCAATCACAAAAGAACACACATGGTATTTACTCACTGATAAGCGGAGATTAGCCCCAAAAATTTGAAACAACAAAGATTCAACTACCAGACGACATGAAGCTCATGAAGAAGAAAGAACAAGTGAGGATGCCTAGGTCTTTCTTAGGAGGAGTAACTAAATAACCAAGGGAGCAAATATGGAGACAAAGTGTGGGTCAGAATCTGAAGGGGGGGGTTGTAGGGAGACCATTGTGTCTGGGTATTCATTCCATAGGCAGTCACCAAAAATAGATGCTGATAGGGATGTCAGGATTGGAAAGCTGACAGCAGCCAGATAAGGCTGTCTCCTTAGAGGTCTCTCAGAGTCGGACATACCCAGAGACAGATACCCACAGCTATCCATTAGTCTGATCAAAGTTCCCAATGGAGGAGTTAGAGAGTAAATTGAAGGAACCGTGAACCGTAAGAGCTGGTGGCCCAGTGAGGAAAGCAACAATACCAACCAGCCAGAGCTCCCCAGGGTCTAAACCACCAGCCTAGGAGCACATAGGGAGAGACACATGACTCCAGCTGTATATGTAGGGGAGGATGGCCCTGTTGGGCATAGGTGGGAGACAAGATAATTAGTACCCTGAAGGCTGAGCACTGAGGGGGGGGATCTGAGGGTGGGGAGGGAGGCTGGGGGTAGGTGGGTAAACACCTTCATAGAGGCAGGAGGAGGGGGGGATGGGATAAGGGGTTCCTGGGTGGTGGGGGAAATATGGTAAGGGGATAAAATTTGAAATGTAAATATTATATCCAATAAAAGAGGGGAAAAATAGAAAAGCAGTTAGAACCAACATTCTTAATAAAATGTCAGCCCTCTTCTAAAAAAAAAAAAACTATCTTGATACTAAAATTTGTTTTGAGAATTGTATATTGCAGAATGATCAGCCTTGGTGTATCTACTCAACAAGCAAGCTGGGCAGACCAGCTCAAACCTCTGAGGTCCGTGAATTCCTTCTGGAGGCAGCGAAGACACAGCATCAGAGGATTGTCAATTTGCTCTCCCCCCCACTCCTCTTCTAATATCTCAATGCCCATAATCAGCTTGAAGAAGCTAATGATGAGTCAGCGCCCCTATTCCCTGGGCATGGGGACTAAGGTGGTAAATGTTGGGCTGTCTATCTAGGGAAAAGTAGTGGTTTTGTCGGAATAGAGAGGATTAGCTAGGGTTTATTGCATAGCCATAACCTATTAGTAGAAGTCTGTATAATTAATATCAAGATGAAGATATAAATTCTTAAATGGCACCAATTTACTTTGTTTACAAATTTTAAGGTTTTCATTGGCATGAGCTTCTTAGTGATATAAGAGTGAGATGAATATTGTTACTCTCATAGGCATTGTACCAGTATAACACACTTAGGAATACAAAGCTTAGACCCAGTCCTTCTTCAACTTTTTTAACTGATTTGAGATGGTCAGCCTGTGAGTTAAGGGACTATAGCAAATTCATGACTTGGAGTTTATTATAAGGGTGTTCTCTATGTTTTATTTAGAAATAGCTGAGTGGAGTTAACAGGCAACAGTCCAGATTACCTTACATGGATAGCTGGTTTTCAAAACATCAGAAATCCTTAGAATTGACATGACAAACATTTCAGTATTAATGTTCATTTTCATTAGAGACCTGTCTGCTCCGGACAGCTTCCTATGTTAAATTCTAAGAAGAAATTGAGCATCCTTGGAGTTACTCCAGTTGTGGTGAGACAGCCACTAGGCAAGAATTGCCACTTTCCTTCTACAGACAAATTACTGTCCAGAAAAGGACACACTTGCAGAATAGTCGACTGATTATATCTGCCTAGACAGAGTAATCAGCCCTTAATAATTCTGCAGCACTAAGGTCTGTCAGATGATCCTGGGCCAGAAGGCAGAAGAACAGATGCTCCAACGTTTTGAAGTATAGCGAGTGTCCAGGTGTTCAGAGGTCTCTATAAATTGGCTAAGTTTTAGAAGCTATGCTTTGTGCTTCCCACAATTATAGTCAACTCAGTCATTCTGGATTTCTGATGGGGTTGAAAACTTATAGCTATTTACCTTGAGAGAAAAGATCTGAGTGTATGGTCGTCAGCTGACATTCATCCTAAAGCCAGGTTCAGAACTAAATGTTTTAGTTAGGAGAGATGACAGAGGTGCTGGTAGGTCAACAAATGGATGGACTGGGTATTAGGACTATCTTGTACCTCACTGGTACAAATTGGCATAATTATGCTCTAATTGTATTTTGAGAGAAAAGTTTCCTTTTAACAGGAAGGGTGATGTGTAGGAGGAGCTAAGGTGGGAGGAGTACTGAGAGGAAGAAAAGGAGTAAGAAGAGGAGAAGAAGAAGGAGAGGAGAAGCTAGGTGATGAAAGAGAGATAGAGGGGGGAGACAGGGAAACAGATGTTCATGAATCTCCACCAGTCAAAGATAGTAGATATATCTAGGTTGGGTAGTGGGTTACACCTCTGATTGAACAATACCAAACTTATAAAGCCTATGATTAACATTTTTTAAAAAAATGTATAAATGCAAAAAGGAAAAGGGGGCATGGGATAGGGGTTTTCTAAGGGGGGGAATGGGGAAAGGGGAAACGGGATGGTATCTGAAGTGTAAATGAAAGATCTAATAAAAAAAAATTCTGTTAATAGTGATGTTCATTTGTGGTTTTTCTCTTTGGTTGCCAGAAACAATTTAGATATGTTCCGTAAATTTCTCCTCTAGTATAGAATTGCAAGAGTATATTCAAGCAATTCAAGTATATTTACATTTTCAACATTTGTATTATCACTAACATAAGTAATCACTAGTTTTAACATAAATTTGATTTGAAGCTAACTTTCTTACCCTGTGATATAAATAGATGAGGCAAAACCTACATATTTGGTTATTATTAACAATAACTTTGAATTGTTAATTGTGCTGCATTCCTATATGATATACAGAAAAGAACACCAATGACTAAAATAGTTTATGATACAGTTTAACAATTTCAGTATCCCTGCTTGTCATTAGCCCAAGTTCACCTGACCAAATGCTTTCATTTTGCCCCATATTATGTTATTGAAGCATCAAAGTTATTGTTAGAAGTCTTATTAACTTTGTGCTTTTCAATCAGCTGGGAAAATTAAATCTTGTTCTGTTACTGTTTTGTGACATTATGTAGCTTATACTTCTGCAATATATTACTCTAAATGATGTTCTTATGAGGATTTATTTTGGGGTTTAAGTGAAGTACTCTTCTAATATTTTAGATAGGCACATGTATTAATTAATTAATTAATTATTGCAAGGTACTTTTAAGAAAATACTCATGGGGAATTTAAGATGTGCTTACTCGTACTCACTGATCAGTTCCATGCTGCAGGCCAAACTATTAAAATCATCACAGTCATCTGAATACTAGACATTTGTTTCTAACAAATTAACAGTAAAATGCCAGAAAAACACTGAGGAAAGCTGACACTGCTGGATGGAATCCATAGGTAAGCTGTCTTTGTTTCTGCTTTAAGAAAACTCTTTCAACTCTCATCTTCTGATAGTTAATTAGATTGTGAGATTACATAGACAGAATTGACTAGGACATAAAATCTGGTTGGAATTGATTTAACTTTCTAGTTAATGTTTGCATTTGTCTCAGTGTGAGGTGGTTTTAATTACAATAGCCCTGATAAAATCATTATTTGAATTCTTCATCATTAGGGAGTGACACTACTTGGAAAGGATAGGTGTTGTGGTTTTAAGAAGTGGATGTGGCCTTGCTAGCAGAAATGTGTCACTGGGGTTGGGCTTAGAGGATTTAAAACTCCAAGACAGCCCACTGACTACCTCTTTCTTTTCCCTAAACATCTGGATATATAATTTTCAGTTACTTTTTCAGCACCATTTCTGCCTATGTGTCACCAAGCTCCCCACCATGAGAATGGACTCTGAAACTGCTAACAAGCAACAATTACATGCTTTCTCTATTATTGTGGCCTTTGTGTCTTTTCACAGCAACAGAACAGTGACTAAGGCACAATGGATCTGAAGCTTGGTGGCTTGTTTTCCTACTATGACGTAGAAGGTGGGTTTTGTTATAATTTTAAAAGCTCATAACTTTACTTTCAAAGAAGCCATCTGTTTCACAATTGAGCATATTTTTAATGAGTGTAAGCTGTATGTTTTGTATAGTCTGAGATGCTAAACATTCAAAAGAGCAAATGTAGTCTGACAGAGCAAGAACCACCTTGTCTAGTGAACAGAAAATAGTCACTATTTGAGAATAATATTGTTTGAACATTTAAATGAGAATTAATAAAAATTCTTGCTAATCATCTTATTTTTCTTATTTTAATATTTACTGAAATTCTGACATGTTAATTTTTCTCTTAATCTTTTTATGCTTATGGACAGAATCTTAAAATAAATCCATTAATAGGTTATAAGTAATAACCAGATAGACTACCACAGGAATCATGCTACTAAATATCTCATGAAAGTTCCTCTGTCAGACCACCTTGTTATTACTAATGGTCTGGAAATTATGCATGTAATGACTCACTGAGAAAGTATACACCACAAAATATTTGCTAGTTAAATATAATTTACTATACAAAATCATATGCAATATTATATATTGTTATAATATATAATATTAATAGTAACTACAATACTAAGGTATTGTCTGGTACATTACTTATACTTTTACAAATATGTATCCAATATTGTACTTTTGTTGTTCTCAAAGTTTAAAAAGATGAGAAATAGTAAAAAAGCTAGACAAGTGTATCTTTTTATTTCAGGAAGTGAGTTTTCTACTATGACTGAATTACACATTAAAACTCTTGGTTATATTTCAGAACTTGAAATAATATCTTGTTGCTGACAAGACTTGAGTCACAGAACATGGAAAAATCATGGAACTGATTTGGCAACTTCAATGATACTAGGTAATTTTCCAAGACCCAGAAGGTGCTATGGATGCAACCTAAGTAAAATTACAAGTGTCAGTCTTAACCAGATATGAACCTCAGGAGCTCTAGAAATGACTTTCCTTCTAAGACCTGTCCACTTATGTCATTATATTGTAACAAATATCATTGGAGTGACTCATCACTTTGTCATCAAATTTGAGGTCTGATCTTTAAGATAAAAACCATACCTAGAATTGTGATCAACTCAAGAACCTATGACTAAACAGAATATAGACTCTAAGGAGAAATGTCTACTATTTTTCTGATAAATAACAATATCATTAAAAATGGCATATTGTCCTACTTACAAACCACATATTTAGCCTTTAAGGTCTAAAAAGAAAGATCATAGAAGAAAAAGTAAAAAGAGTGTGAGGTGGAAATGCTCAATGACAAGGACTGAGTTTCTCCTTTACATAGTTCTTACTACACCTCATAGTGATTGTCACTGCACGTATAAAGCCTATCTAAACCCCATGTATAGAGAGCGGAGTTAGACATTAAGTTTCATTACTACATCATGAGCTATTAACAGTTGTCAGCTTCTAGGAAAGCAAGAGCCAACTTTCTCTAAGAGTATCCACCAAGAGCTTGGCTGCACTCCAATGAAAGGACACATTGCCAACATATCTGAGTGGGAAAAATAGGTCTTAAAGTGTGTGTGTGTGTGTGTGTGTGAGAGAGAGAGAGAGAGAGAGAGAATAGAGAGAGAGAGAGAGGAGAGAGAGAGAGAGAGAAAGAGGGAGAGGGAGAGGGAGAGGGAGAGGGAGAGGGAGAGGGAGAGGGAGAGGGAGAGGGAGAGGGAGAGGGAGAGGGAGAGGGAGAGGGAGAGGGAGAGGGGAGAGGGAGAGGGAGAGGGAGAGGGAGAGGGAGAGGGAGAATTTCGTAATTAAAGAATCTGGGCAGAATGGGATAGAATTATAACAGGGTTTCTGGGAATATATTTAAAACATACAGAAAATTCTCAGTATTAAGAATACAATAAAGTATTTGAAAGTTGTTTATGTGCCATAAAAATATTTGTAACTTCACTTACATGATTTAATTTTGTGTATAGACAGTTTTGAATACAAATCCAAAAACATAACATTTTCTAATTTCTCCACTCCATCAGTAGCTATTATTAGTAAAGGTTATTTATATTGTGCTTTCTATTGCTTTCAGAAAATATATGAAGGGATGTGAATGAGACACATAAAGACTAAGAGTTTTTCCAGTTTTTCACATTCGTGCTTCAAAGATTTGGCTACAAGATCTAAATGTTTTAAATCTCAAACTTTTTCATCAATTTGAAATGATTTCAATCAATTGTGAAAGAACCATTACTTTTATACAAAGCTACTTCATTTGTAATCTAATAATCTATTATTTTGTGAGAACATGACTCAAGTATTGAAAAGAGAATCTTCCTGTTGATCAAATCACTTCCCAAATAATAAAATAATCTTAAAATGGTACTGTGAATTGAGTTTTCAAATAAGATATATGAGGGGAAAGTTTTCAAACCCCAGAATTGCCGAATAGAAAGCATTAGTCATAATGTGCATAATTCAGTACATCTTGTGGGTACATCAAAGAACAAGTAGGGAAATTCAAGTTACTGGAGGTTTGAAATCAGAACTATTATTAAGAAAAGAAAACATCCACACAGGAAGGAAGGAAAGAAAGATCTTGTTTATGCTTTTGCTCTATTACAGCATTGGAACTCACAGAAAGGCAATAATATTCATTAATCTGAGTGCTAGATGGATTCTTACTGGCCAGATGTGAAATAACCAAGATACCACTCCCAAAAAAATGAGATAAATCTGTTTAACCAAACATTGGCCACATGAAGATAAGATCAGCTTAGGCACATATCTCAAAATACAATATGAGAACAATGACTTATTATATTAAGAAATGAAAATAACTTCATCTTGTCTAATAATCTTAAGTGTCTTCATTAAAACAGAGAAATAATAACTCAAGTTTATAGTATTTTAGGCAAACCTTATTTCCTTTACTGTGCTTGTATTGGCACTGTAGGAGGGCTTTTGTGTGTGTGTGTGTAAACATTTCAGCTGTGTAGTAATTTTTGTTCTTTGAATTTCTTCACTTAATTTCTTTATTAGAAAATAATACGATCAGTATAAATGAAAGCATTTGGCTTCACAACTTTTTGTAAACTATATCCATTTTTTGGATTAAAAATTCATTAGGACAATTGTGTTTAAGTGCTTCAGTTAAGCCACCATACACACTAAGATTTAAAACTTATGTTTTTATAAGTTTGTACTAGTTCTGGAAACAATATCCCCACATAAACATAATATTTCCTTCTGAATGTAAATACCTGATTGTTTTATAGTCATTTTTGTACTAAAATGTATTGTATGCCTTTTTGGAGAACACATTGTAGACAGTTTAAATTTTCAACTCATTATCAGTTTTTACACAGCCCTGCATGCTGGAGTCTACATAAAGAATAGGCTCTATTCTTAAGTAATAATTAGAAATTCTTATGTGAAAAGCTCTGCAATCACAGTATCCCTGGTACAGTATTAATAGAGTGTGTTTAATGAATCCTATTTAACAAAATTATAAACCCAAGACAAAATGCCATTTCAGAGTTTCCATAATATGTGCATTGCATGGCTTCTATTTCATGATGTCTACCAGTTGTTAAGACATAGAAAAAGATTAGTTAAACAATAAAGCCCAAAATGTACGGCAGTTGCTGTAAAATTATAATTTATTGACCTTAAGTCAGCAGATTTTTGCAGGGGTATTTTGTTGCTAGAATAATAGAATTCTCTACAAAATGTAAAGATGTATTATTATAAACTATTTACAATTAAGATATTTTAGAGAAGTAGTTTGCACTAGAAAGGTGTAATATTATTTTGACATAGTCACTATGTCAAATGTAACATTTGCCTGAGAGTGACATGGTTCTGGTCATTTGTAGCTGCATATTGTCATGCCTGAAAAAGCAATGAGATCTTCCAGAGATGGTTTTAATAACCACTGTCTAAGTCTGTCTAAAGTTATATGTGGGTAGAATAGCTCAGGAGGCATATGTCTGCCTTAAGCTCCATGGAGAAAATACCAAAACAACCTTAGAGAAACTTTCTAATTCTTCACTGCGTTTAGAAATTTCAAACACTATCAGAGTGCAGTTCCATAGACCCTTCAATCATCGAAGAGAAAACTTTTTCTTCTGTCTTTACAATGTGTGATCAGAAAGAAATCCAACAAACTAGACTGCTATTTCATGTATTAACTACACACTACATGTGCATTGACAGCAAAATATAAATACAAACCACCCTGTTTTTATAACCCATACATTGGCAGAGATGTGATAATTACTGTGGTGAATGCTACAGAAGCACACTCTCAGATCTTCAGGCGTTCTTTTTGTCATTCATACAATATCTACTTGGTACCAATTTCGTGTCAGGCACACAAAATATAGTTGAATCCCAATCACTCTAAAATTTGTTTCATTTTAGACACTTGTCAGAGAAACAGGAAGTGCTGTTGACATGTGAAGCTCCCCTTTCATGGCAGAGTCATGACAGTGCCAAGTGGGGAATGGAGAAAGGCAGTGCTAATGGATCTGGGAGAATTATTAGACTATGGCATTCTGAAATATGTCAAAATGTACTGTCCCAACTCTTATTTCTGCAGACTAAATATTGAAATATTGGCAGTCAATTCATGTGTAACTCTAAGTTTTATCTCTGCTTTTTGGTACTAAAAAATGACTTCAATTGATGCACTAAGAGACCATGTCTATGTATAGCCCTTGTCTATGTATAGTCTATGTATATATGGTTCCTTCCACTGGAGAGATTTAATTAAGAACAGGGATATAAATGGCACTGAGAAAAAAAAAACAGTTTGTGCGAGACATTTTATTGGTGGATTTATATGGTCATGTTACTTAAAAATAATTTCAAATTAAATGAAATATATGAACATTTCATAGATAAACTAAAATTTTCACTTATTTTAAGTAACAAGTTAATAAGTCCAAATGTCTATTTACTATAAATTATAATTTTAGTTATTTTAAACAATTAGGTTTTTAGTAGAAAGGTTCATTACTATTATTTTATGGTCATTATGAAAAATTATTAGCTGTAACATATTTCTTGGTGTTGCACTGTCATTAACATGGTGTTGCACTGTCATAAAACAGTTTAAATGCAGAACAGACACCTTCTAATGTTGCTTCTACCCTGTTATTCATATAAAGATCCCATGTCACAAATTTGGTTAAAGATTGAAAACCAGTTAAAACAGTCACCAGTTTCAGATAGATATATAGACTTACCAAAAGCAAAAAAAAAAAAAAAAAAAAAAAAAAAAAAAAAAAAA
>NC_047670.1:27081998-27149498 GCF_011762505.2 Arvicanthis niloticus
TGCTTGGTATTGGTACAGAGACAGAAAGGACGATCAATGGAACAGAATTGAAGACCCAGAAATGAACCGCATACCTATGGTCACTTGATATTTGACAAGGGAGCTAAATTCATCCAGTGGAAAAAGGACAGCATTTTCAACAAGTGGTGCTGGCTCAACTGGAGGTCAACATGTAGAAGAATGCAAATTAATCCATTCTTATCCCCTTGTACAAAGCTCAACTCCAAGTGGATAAAGGACCTTCACATAAAGCCAGGTACTCTGAAAATATTAGAAGAGAAGTTGGGGAAGACCCTCGAATACCTAGGCACAGGGGAAAAGTTCCTGAACAGAACACCAATGGCTTATGCTCTAAGATCAAGAATCGACAAATGGGACCTCATCAAATTGCAAAGCTTCTGTAAGGCAAAGGACACTGCCAACAAGACAAAACGGCAACCAACAGATTGGGAAAAGATCATTACCAATCCTACATCCGATAGGGGGCTAATATGGAATATTTACAAAGAACTCAAGAAATTAGACGCCAAACAACAAAATAACCCCATTAAAAAATGGGGTACAGAGCTAAACAAAGAATTCTCAACTGAGGAAACTTGAATGGCTGAGAAGCACCTTAAGAAATGCTCAACATCCTTAGTCATCAGGGAAATGCAAATCAAAAACAACACTGAGATACCACCTCACACCAGTCAGAATGGCTAAGATCAAAAACTCAGGTGATCGTAGATGCTGGCGAGGATGTGAAGAAAGAGGAACACTCCTGCATTGTTGGTGGGGTTGCAAGCGGGTACAACCACTTTGGAAGTCAGTCTGGCGGTTCCTCAGAAAATTGGACATAGCACTACCTGAGGACCCAGCTATACCACTTCTGGGTATATACCCAGAAAATGCCCCAACAAATAACAAAGACATATTCTCCACTATGTTCATAGCAGCCCTATTTATAATAGCCAGAAGCTGGAAAGAACCCAGATGCCCTTCAACAGAGGAATGGATACAAAAAATGTGGTACATTTACACAATGGAATATTACTCAGCTATTAAAAATAATGAATTTGAGAAATTCTTAGGTAAATGGATGGAACTAGAAAATATCATCCTGAGTGAGGTAACCCAATCACAAAAGAACACACATGGTATTTACTCACTGATAAGCGGAGATTAGCCCCAAAAATTTGAAACAACAAAGATTCAACTACCAGACGACATGAAGCTCATGAAGAAGAAAGAACAAGTGAGGATGCCTAGGTCTTTCTTAGGAGGAGTAACTAAATAACCAAGGGAGCAAATATGGAGACAAAGTGTGGGTCAGAATCTGAAGGGGGGGGTTGTAGGGAGACCATTGTGTCTGGGTATTCATTCCATAGGCAGTCACCAAAAATAGATGCTGATAGGGATGTCAGGATTGGAAAGCTGACAGCAGCCAGATAAGGCTGTCTCCTTAGAGGTCTCTCAGAGTCGGACATACCCAGAGACAGATACCCACAGCTATCCATTAGTCTGATCAAAGTTCCCAATGGAGGAGTTAGAGAGTAAATTGAAGGAACCGTGAACCGTAAGAGCTGGTGGCCCAGTGAGGAAAGCAACAATACCAACCAGCCAGAGCTCCCCAGGGTCTAAACCACCAGCCTAGGAGCACATAGGGAGAGACACATGACTCCAGCTGTATATGTAGGGGAGGATGGCCCTGTTGGGCATAGGTGGGAGACAAGATAATTAGTACCCTGAAGGCTGAGCACTGAGGGGGGGGATCTGAGGGTGGGGAGGGAGGCTGGGGGTAGGTGGGTAAACACCTTCATAGAGGCAGGAGGAGGGGGGATGGGATAAGGGGTTCCTGGGTGGTGGGGGAAATATGGTAAGGGGATAAAATTTGAAATGTAAATATTATATCCAATAAAAGAGGGGAAAAATAGAAAAGCAGTTAGAACCAACATTCTTAATAAAATGTCAGCCCTCTTCTAAAAAAAAAAAACTATCTTGATACTAAAATTTGTTTTGAGAATTGTATATTGCAGAATGATCAGCCTTGGTGTATCTACTCAACAAGCAAGCTGGGCAGACCAGCTCAAACCTCTGAGGTCCGTGAATTCCTTCTGGAGGCAGCGAAGACACAGCATCAGAGGATTGTCAATTTGCTCTCCCCCCCACTCCTCTTCTAATATCTCAATGCCCATAATCAGCTTGAAGAAGCTAATGATGAGTCAGCGCCCCTATTCCCTGGGCATGGGGACTAAGGTGGTAAATGTTGGGCTGTCTATCTAGGGAAAAGTAGTGGTTTTTGTCGGAATAGAGAGGATTAGCTAGGGTTTATTGCATAGCCATAACCTATTAGTAGAAGTCTGTATAATTAATATCAAGATGAAGATATAAATTCTTAAATGGCACCAATTTACTTTGTTTACAAATTTTAAGGTTTTCATTGGCATGAGCTTCTTAGTGATATAAGAGTGAGATGAATATTGTTACTCTCATAGGCATTGTACCAGTATAACACACTTAGGAATACAAAGCTTAGACCCAGTCCTTCTTCAACTTTTTTAACTGATTTGAGATGGTCAGCCTGTGAGTTAAGGGACTATAGCAAATTCATGACTTGGAGTTTATTATAAGGGTGTTCTCTATGTTTTATTTAGAAATAGCTGAGTGGAGTTAACAGGCAACAGTCCAGATTACCTTACATGGATAGCTGGTTTTCAAAACATCAGAAATCCTTAGAATTGACATGACAAACATTTCAGTATTAATGTTCATTTTCATTAGAGACCTGTCTGCTCCGGACAGCTTCCTATGTTAAATTCTAAGAAGAAATTGAGCATCCTTGGAGTTACTCCAGTTGTGGTGAGACAGCCACTAGGCAAGAATTGCCACTTTCCTTCTACAGACAAATTACTGTCCAGAAAAGGACACACTTGCAGAATAGTCGACTGATTATATCTGCCTAGACAGAGTAATCAGCCCTTAATAATTCTGCAGCACTAAGGTCTGTCAGATGATCCTGGGCCAGAAGGCAGAAGAACAGATGCTCCAACGTTTTGAAGTATAGCGAGTGTCCAGGTGTTCAGAGGTCTCTATAAATTGGCTAAGTTTTAGAAGCTATGCTTTGTGCTTCCCACAATTATAGTCAACTCAGTCATTCTGGATTTCTGATGGGGTTGAAAACTTATAGCTATTTACCTTGAGAGAAAAGATCTGAGTGTATGGTCGTCAGCTGACATTCATCCTAAAGCCAGGTTCAGAACTAAATGTTTTAGTTAGGAGAGATGACAGAGGTGCTGGTAGGTCAACAAATGGATGGACTGGGTATTAGGACTATCTTGTACCTCACTGGTACAAATTGGCATAATTATGCTCTAATTGTATTTTGAGAGAAAAGTTTCCTTTTAACAGGAAGGGTGATGTGTAGGAGGAGCTAAGGTGGGAGGAGTACTGAGAGGAAGAAAAGGAGTAAGAAGAGGAGAAGAAGAAGGAGAGGAGAAGCTAGGTGATGAAAGAGAGATAGAGGGGGGAGACAGGGAAACAGATGTTCATGAATCTCCACCAGTCAAAGATAGTAGATATATCTAGGTTGGGTAGTGGGTTACACCTCTGATTGAACAATACCAAACTTATAAAGCCTATGATTAACATTTTTTAAAAAAATGTATAAATGCAAAAAGGAAAAGGGGGCATGGGATAGGGGTTTTCTAAGGGGGGGAATGGGGAAAGGGGAAACGGGATGGTATCTGAAGTGTAAATGAAAGATCTAATAAAAAAAAATTCTGTTAATAGTGATGTTCATTTGTGGTTTTTCTCTTTGGTTGCCAGAAACAATTTAGATATGTTCCGTAAATTTCTCCTCTAGTATAGAATTGCAAGAGTATATTCAAGCAATTCAAGTATATTTACATTTTCAACATTTGTATTATCACTAACATAAGTAATCACTAGTTTTAACATAAATTTGATTTGAAGCTAACTTTCTTACCCTGTGATATAAATAGATGAGGCAAAACCTACATATTTGGTTATTATTAACAATAACTTTGAATTGTTAATTGTGCTGCATTCCTATATGATATACAGAAAAGAACACCAATGACTAAAATAGTTTATGATACAGTTTAACAATTTCAGTATCCCTGCTTGTCATTAGCCCAAGTTCACCTGACCAAATGCTTTCATTTTGCCCCATATTATGTTATTGAAGCATCAAAGTTATTGTTAGAAGTCTTATTAACTTTGTGCTTTTCAATCAGCTGGGAAAATTAAATCTTGTTCTGTTACTGTTTTGTGACATTATGTAGCTTATACTTCTGCAATATATTACTCTAAATGATGTTCTTATGAGGATTTATTTTGGGGTTTAAGTGAAGTACTCTTCTAATATTTTAGATAGGCACATGTATTAATTAATTAATTAATTATTGCAAGGTACTTTTAAGAAAATACTCATGGGGAATTTAAGATGTGCTTACTCGTACTCACTGATCAGTTCCATGCTGCAGGCCAAACTATTAAAATCATCACAGTCATCTGAATACTAGACATTTGTTTCTAACAAATTAACAGTAAAATGCCAGAAAAACACTGAGGAAAGCTGACACTGCTGGATGGAATCCATAGGTAAGCTGTCTTTGTTTCTGCTTTAAGAAAACTCTTTCAACTCTCATCTTCTGATAGTTAATTAGATTGTGAGATTACATAGACAGAATTGACTAGGACATAAAATCTGGTTGGAATTGATTTAACTTTCTAGTTAATGTTTGCATTTGTCTCAGTGTGAGGTGGTTTTAATTACAATAGCCCTGATAAAATCATTATTTGAATTCTTCATCATTAGGGAGTGACACTACTTGGAAAGGATAGGTGTTGTGGTTTTAAGAAGTGGATGTGGCCTTGCTAGCAGAAATGTGTCACTGGGGTTGGGCTTAGAGGATTTAAAACTCCAAGACAGCCCACTGACTACCTCTTTCTTTTCCCTAAACATCTGGATATATAATTTTCAGTTACTTTTTCAGCACCATTTCTGCCTATGTGTCACCAAGCTCCCCACCATGAGAATGGACTCTGAAACTGCTAACAAGCAACAATTACATGCTTTCTCTATTATTGTGGCCTTTGTGTCTTTTCACAGCAACAGAACAGTGACTAAGGCACAATGGATCTGAAGCTTGGTGGCTTGTTTTCCTACTATGACGTAGAAGGTGGGTTTTGTTATAATTTTAAAAGCTCATAACTTTACTTTCAAAGAAGCCATCTGTTTCACAATTGAGCATATTTTTAATGAGTGTAAGCTGTATGTTTTGTATAGTCTGAGATGCTAAACATTCAAAAGAGCAAATGTAGTCTGACAGAGCAAGAACCACCTTGTCTAGTGAACAGAAAATAGTCACTATTTGAGAATAATATTGTTTGAACATTTAAATGAGAATTAATAAAATTCTTGCTAATCATCTTATTTTTCTTATTTTAATATTTACTGAAATTCTGACATGTTAATTTTTCTCTTAATCTTTTTATGCTTATGGACAGAATCTTAAAATAAATCCATTAATAGGTTATAAGTAATAACCAGATAGACTACCACAGGAATCATGCTACTAAATATCTCATGAAAGTTCCTCTGTCAGACCACCTTGTTATTACTAATGGTCTGGAAATTATGCATGTAATGACTCACTGAGAAAGTATACACCACAAAATATTTGCTAGTTAAATATAATTTACTATACAAAATCATATGCAATATTATATATTTGTTATAATATATAATATTAATAGTAACTACAATACTAAGGTATTGTCTGGTACATTACTTATACTTTTACAAATATGTATCCAATATTGTACTTTTGTTGTTCTCAAAGTTTAAAAAGATGAGAAATAGTAAAAAAGCTAGACAAGTGTATCTTTTTATTTCAGGAAGTGAGTTTTCTACTATGACTGAATTACACATTAAAACTCTTGGTTATATTTCAGAACTTGAAATAATATCTTGTTGCTGACAAGACTTGAGTCACAGAACATGGAAAAATCATGGAACTGATTTGGCAACTTCAATGATACTAGGTAATTTTCCAAGACCCAGAAGGTGCTATGGATGCAACCTAAGTAAAATTACAAGTGTCAGTCTTAACCAGATATGAACCTCAGGAGCTCTAGAAATGACTTTCCTTCTAAGACCTGTCCACTTATGTCATTATATTGTAACAAATATCATTGGAGTGACTCATCACTTTGTCATCAAATTTGAGGTCTGATCTTTAAGATAAAAACCATACCTAGAATTGTGATCAACTCAAGAACCTATGACTAAACAGAATATAGACTCTAAGGAGAAATGTCTACTATTTTTCTGATAAATAACAATATCATTAAAAATGGCATATTGTCCTACTTACAAACCACATATTTAGCCTTTAAGGTCTAAAAAAGAAAGATCATAGAAGAAAAAGTAAAAAGAGTGTGAGGTGGAAATGCTCAATGACAAGGACTGAGTTTCTCCTTTACATAGTTCTTACTACACCTCATAGTGATTGTCACTGCACGTATAAAGCCTATCTAAACCCATGTATAGAGAGCGGAGTTAGACATTAAGTTTCATTACTACATCATGAGCTATTAACAGTTGTCAGCTTCTAGGAAAGCAAGAGCCAACTTTCTCTAAGAGTATCCACCAAGAGCTTGGCTGCACTCCAATGAAAGGACACATTGCCAACATATCTGAGTGGGAAAAATAGGTCTTAAAGTGTGTGTGTGTGTGTGTGTGTGAGAGAGAGAGAGAGAGAGAGAGAGAGAGAGAGAGAGAGAGAGAGAGAGAGAGAGAGAGAAAGAGGGAGAGGGAGAGGGAGAGGGAGAGGGAGAGGGAGAGGGAGAGGGAGAGGGAGAGGAGAGGGAGAGGGAGAGGGAGAGGGAGAGGGAGAGGGAGAGGAGAGGGAGAGGGAGAGGGAGAGGGAGAGGGAGAGGGAGAGGGAGAATTTCGTAATTAAAGAATCTGGGCAGAATGGGATAGAATTATAACAGGGTTTCTGGGAATATATTTAAAACATACAGAAAATTCTCAGTATTAAGAATACAATAAAGTATTTGAAAGTTGTTTTATGTGCCATAAAAATATTTGTAACTTCACTTACATGATTTAATTTTGTGTATAGACAGTTTTGAATACAAATCCAAAAACATAACATTTTCTAATTTCTCCACTCCATCAGTAGCTATTATTAGTAAAGGTTATTTATATTGTGCTTTCTATTGCTTTCAGAAAATATATGAAGGGATGTGAATGAGACACATAAAGACTAAGAGTTTTTCCAGTTTTTCACATTCGTGCTTCAAAGATTTGGCTACAAGATCTAAATGTTTTAAATCTCAAACTTTTTCATCAATTTGAAATGATTTCAATCAATTGTGAAAGAACCATTACTTTTATACAAAGCTACTTCATTTGTAATCTAATAATCTATTATTTTGTGAGAACATGACTCAAGTATTGAAAAGAGAATCTTCCTGTTGATCAAATCACTTCCCAAATAATAAAATAATCTTAAAATGGTACTGTGAATTGAGTTTTCAAATAAGATATATGAGGGGAAAGTTTTCAAACCCCAGAATTGCCGAATAGAAAGCATTAGTCATAATGTGCATAATTCAGTACATCTTGTGGGTACATCAAAGAACAAGTAGGGAAATTCAAGTTACTGGAGGTTTGAAATCAGAACTATTATTAAGAAAAGAAAACATCCACACAGGAAGGAAGGAAAGAAAGATCTTGTTTATGCTTTTGCTCTATTACAGCATTGGAACTCACAGAAAGGCAATAATATTCATTAATCTGAGTGCTAGATGGATTCTTACTGGCCAGATGTGAAATAACCAAGATACCACTCCCAAAAAAATGAGATAAATCTGTTTAACCAAACATTGGCCACATGAAGATAAGATCAGCTTAGGCACATATCTCAAAATACAATATGAGAACAATGACTTATTATATTAAGAAATGAAAATAACTTCATCTTGTCTAATAATCTTAAGTGTCTTCATTAAAACAGAGAAATAATAACTCAAGTTTATAGTATTTTAGGCAAACCTTATTTCCTTTACTGTGCTTGGTATTGGCACTGTAGGAGGGCTTTTGTGTGTGTGTGTGTAAACATTTCAGCTGTGTAGTAATTTTTGTTCTTTGAATTTCTTCACTTAATTTCTTTATTAGAAAATAATACGATCAGTATAAATGAAAGCATTTGGCTTCACAACTTTTTGTAAACTATATCCATTTTTTGGATTAAAAATTCATTAGGACAATTGTGTTTAAGTGCTTCAGTTAAGCCACCATACACACTAAGATTTAAAACTTATGTTTTTATAAGTTTGTACTAGTTCTGGAAACAATATCCCCACATAAACATAATATTTCCTTCTGAATGTAAATACCTGATTGTTTTATAGTCATTTTGTACTAAAATGTATTGTATGCCTTTTTGGAGAACACATTGTAGACAGTTTAAATTTTCAACTCATTATCAGTTTTACACAGCCCTGCATGCTGGAGTCTACATAAAGAATAGGCTCTATTCTTAAGTAATAATTAGAAATTCTTATGTGAAAAGCTCTGCAATCACAGTATCCCTGGTACAGTATTAATAGAGTGTGTTTAATGAATCCTATTTAACAAAATTATAAACCCAAGACAAAATGCCATTTCAGAGTTTCCATAATATGTGCATTGCATGCTTCTATTTCATGATGTCTACCAGTTGTTAAGACATAGAAAAAGATTAGTTAAACAATAAAGCCCAAAATGTACGGCAGTTGCTGTAAAATTATAATTTTATTGACCTTAAGTCAGCAGATTTTTGCAGGGGTATTTTGTTGCTAGAATAATAGAATTCTCTACAAAATGTAAAGATGTATTTATTATAAACTATTTACAATTAAGATATTTTAGAGAAGTAGTTTGCACTAGAAAGGTGTAATATTATTTTGACATAGTCACTATGTCAAAATGTAACATTTGCCTGAGAGTGACATGGTTCTGGTCATTTGTAGCTGCATATTGTCATGCCTGAAAAAGCAATGAGATCTTCCAGAGATGGTTTTAATAACCACTGTCTAAGTCTGTCTAAAGTTATATGTGGGTAGAATAGCTCAGGAGGCATATGTCTGCCTTAAGCTCCATGGAGAAAATACCAAAACAACTTAGAGAAACTTTCTAATTCTTCACTGCGTTTAGAAATTTCAAACACTATCAGAGTGCAGTTCCATAGACCCTTCAATCATCGAAGAGAAAACTTTTTCTTCTGTCTTTACAATGTGTGATCAGAAAGAAATCCAACAAACTAGACTGCTATTTCATGTATTAACTACACACTACATGTGCATTGACAGCAAAATATAAATACAAACCACCCTGTTTTTATAACCCATACATTGGCAGAGATGTGATAATTACTGTGGTGAATGCTACAGAAGCACACTCTCAGATCTTCAGGCGTTCTTTTTGTCATTCATACAATATCTACTTGGTACCAATTTCGTGTCAGGCACACAAATATAGTTGAATCCCAATCACTCTAAAATTTGTTTCATTTTAGACACTTGTCAGAGAAACAGGAAGTGCTGTTGACATGTGAAGCTCCCCTTTCATGGCAGAGTCATGACAGTGCCAAGTGGGGAATGGAGAAAGGCAGTGCTAATGGATCTGGGAGAATTATTAGACTATGGCATTCTGAAATATGTCAAAATGTACTGTCCCAACTCTTATTTCTGCAGACTAAATATTGAAATATTGGCAGTCATTCATGTGTAACTCTAAGTTTATCTCTGCTTTTTGGTACTAAAAAATGACTTCAATTGATGCACTAAGAGACCATGTCTATGTATAGCCCTTGTCTATGTATAGTCTATGTATATATGGTTCCTTCCACTGGAGAGATTTAATTAAGAACAGGGATATAAATGGCACTGAGAAAAAAAAAACAGTTTGTGCGAGACATTTTATTGGTGGATTTATATGGTCATGTTACTTAAAAATAATTTCAAATTAAATGAAATATATGAACATTTCATAGATAAACTAAAATTTTCACTTATTTTAAGTAACAAGTTAATAAGTCCAAATGTCTATTTACTATAAATTATAATTTTAGTTATTTTAAACAATTAGGTTTTAGTAGAAAGGTTCATTACTATTATTTTATGGTCATTATGAAAAATTATTAGCTGTAACATATTTCTTGGTGTTGCACTGTCATTAACATGGTGTTGCACTGTCATAAAACAGTTTAAATGCAGAACAGACACCTTCTAATGTGCTTCTACCCTGTTATTCATATAAAGATCCCATGTCACAAATTTGGTTAAAGATTGAAAACCAGTTAAAACAGTCACCAAGTTTCAGATAGATATATAGACTTACCAAAAGCAAAAAAAAAAAAAAAAAAAAAAAAAAAAAAAAAAAAAAAATCTATTTTACACTCTTTCATTTTCATATATTTAAAAGGATGGGATTGGTAATGATAATTTCTCAATCTGTTGGTTGCCATTTTGTCCTATTGACATTTTCCTTTGCCTTACAGAAACTTTGCAATTAAGTCTCATTTGGCAATTCTTCATATTAGAGCATAAAGCCTTGGTGTTCTGTTTAGGAACTTTTCCCCTGTGCCTAGGTATTCAAGGGTCTTCCCCACCTTCTCTTCTATTAGTTTTTGTGTATCTGGGTTTATGTAAAGGTTCTTTATCCACTTGGACTTGAGCTTTGTACAAGGAGATAAGAATGGATCGATTTGCATTCTTCTACATGCTGACGTCCAGTTTGAACTACCACCATTTCTTGAAACTGATGTCCTTTTTTTCCACTGGAAGGTTTTAGCTCCTTTGACAAATATCAAGTGGCCCATAGGTGTGTGGGTCCATTTCTGGATCTACAGTTCTATTCCATTGATCTTCCTGCCTGTCTCTGTACCAATACCATATAGTTTTTAATCACTATTGCTCTGTAGTACAGCTTGAGGTCAGGTATGGTGATTCCCCCAGAAGTTCTTTTATTGTTGAGAATAGTTCTCATTATCCTGGGTTTTTTGTTATTCCAAATGAATTTGCAAATTGCTCTTTCTGTCTCTATGAGGAACTGATTTGGAATTTTGTTGAGGATTGCACTGAATCTGTAGGTTGCTTTTGGCACAATGGCCATCTTTAATATATTAATCCTGTCAATCCAGAAGCATGGGAGAATCTTTCCATCTTCTGATATCTTCTTCCCTTTCTTCAGAGACTTGCAGTTCTTGTCATACAGATCTTTCACTTGCTTGGTTAGATTCACACAAAGGTATTTTATATTATTTGTAATTATTTTGAAGGGTGTAATTTCACTAATTTCTTTCTCAGCCTGATTATCTTTAGAGTAGAGGAAGGTTACTGATTTGTTTGAGTTGATTTTACATCCAGCCACTATGCTGAAGTTATTTATCAGGTTTAGGAGTTCTCTGGAGGAAGTTTTAGGGTCACATAAGTATACTATCTTATCATATGCAAATAGTGATATTTTGACTTTTTCCCTTTCTATTTGTAGCCCTTTGACTTCTGTTTGTTGTCTAATTGTTCTGGCTAGGACTTCCAGTAATATCTTGAATAGGTAGGGAGAGAGTGGCCAGCCTTGTCTAGTACCTAATTTTAGTGGGATTGCTTCAAGTTTTTCTCCATTTAGTTTGATGTTGCTTACTGGCTTGCTGTATATTGCTTTTATTATGTTTAGTTATAGGCCTTGAATTTCTGATCTTTCCAAGACTTTTACCATGAAGGGATGTTGAATTTTGTCAAATGCTTTCTCAGCATCTAGTGAGATGATCATCTGTTTTATTTCTTTGAATTCATTTATATTGGATTAGGTTGATGGATTTCTGAATATTGAACCATCCCTGTATTCCTGGGATAAAGCATACTTGTGATGCTTTAGGTATGAGTGTGATTATGGCTTCATAGAACAAATTGGGTAGTGTTCCTTCTGCTTCTATTTTGTGGAATAATTTAAAGAGAATTGGTATTAGGTCTTTGAATGTCTGATAGAATTCTGCACTAAAACCATCTGTCCTGGGCTTTTTTTTTTTTTTTTTTTTTTTTTTTTTTTTTTTTGGTGGGGAGAGTTTTAATGACTGCTGCTCTTTCTTTAGGGGTTATGGGAATGTTTAGATGGTTTATCTGCTCCTGATTTAACTTTGGTATCTGGTATCTGTCTAGAAAGTTGTCCATTTCATCCAGATTTTCCAGTTTTGTTATAAGCTTTTATAGTAGGATCTGATTATATTTTGAGTTTCCTCGGTTTCTGTTGTTATGTCTCCCTTTTCAATTCTGATTTTATTAATTTGGATACTGTCTCTGTGCCCTCTGGTTAATCTGGCTAAGGGTTTATGTATCTTGTTGATTTTCTCAAAGAATCAGCTCCTGGTTTTGTTGATACTTTCTATAGTTCTTTTTGTTTCTATTTGTTTGATTTTAGCCCTGAGTTTAATTATTTCCTGCCATCTACTCCTCTTGGGAGTATTTGCTTCTTTTTGTTCTAGAGATTTCAGATGTGCTGTCAAGTGGTTAGTGTATTCTCTCTCCAGTTTCTTTTTTAGGCAATTAGAGCTATCAGATTTCCTCTTAGCATTGTTTTCATGTATTCCCCAAGTTTTGGTATGAAGTGTCCTCATTTTCATTACATTCTAAAAAGTCTTTAATTTCTTTCTTTATTTCTTCCTTTATTTCTTTATTTCTTGACCAAATCATCATTGAGTAGAATGTTGTTCCATTTCCATGTGTATGTGGGCCTTTCATTACTTTTTTTATTATTGAAGACAGCCTTAGTCTTTGGTGATCTGATAGGATGCAAGGGATTATTTCAATCCTTTTGTATCTCTTGAGGCCAATTTTGTGACCAATTATATGGTCTATTTTGGAGTAGGTACCATGATGTGCTGAGAATAAGATATATTCTTTTGTTTTAGGATGAAATGTTCTATAGATATCTATTAAACCCATTTGGTTCATAACTTCTATTAGTTTTACTGTGTCTCTGTTTAGTTCCTGTGTTCATAATCTGCCCATTGCTGAGAGTGTTGTGGTGAAATCCCCCACTATTATAGTGTGAGGTGCAGTGTATGCTTTGAGCTATAGTAAAGTTTCTTTTATGTATGTGGGTGCCCTTGTATTTGGAGCATCAATGTTCAGAATTGAGAGTTCAGCTTGGTAGATTTTTTTCTTTGATAAGAGCTAAGTGCCTATCCTTATCTTTTTTGCTTACTTTAGGTTGAAAGTTGATTTTATTTGATATTAGAATGGCTACTCTGGCTTGTTTCTTGAGACCATTTGTTTGGAAAATTATTTTCCATCCTTTTACTCTGAGGTAGTGTCTGTTTTTGTCACTGGGGTGCATTTCCTGTATGCAGCAAAATTCTGTGTCCTGTTTATGTATTCAGTCTGATAGTCTAAGTCTTTTTATTGGGGAATTGAATCCATTGATATTAAGAGATATTAAGGAAAAATGATTGTTGCAAGCTGATACAACAATCCTGGAAATCATTCTGGCGGGTCCTCAGAAAATTGGACATAGCATTATCGGAGGATTCACATATACCACCACCTATACCCAGAAGATGCTCCAACATATAACAAGGACACATGCTCCACTATGTTCATAGCACCCTTATTTATAATAGCCAGAAGCTGGAAAGAACCCAGCTGTCCTTAAACAAAGGAATGGATATAGAAAATGTGCTACATTTACACAATGGATTATTACTTATCTGTTAAAAACAATGAATTTGAGAAATTCTTAGGTAAATGGATGGAACTAGAAAATATCATACTGAGTGAGGTAACCCAACTACAGAAGAACACACATGGTATGTACTCACTGATAATTGACTATTCGCCCCAAAACTCACAATATCCAAGATACAGCTTATAAACCACATGAAGCTCAAGAAAAAGGAAGACCAAAGTTAGGTGGTTTGGCCCTTTTTAGAAGTAACAAAATATTCATGAGAGCAAATATGGAGACAAAACGTGGGACAGAAACTAAAGGAGGGATCGTCCAGAAGCTGCTCTACCTGGGTATCCATCCCTTGTGCAGTCACCAAAGTTAGACACTGATATGGATGCCAAGAGGTGAATGCTGACAAGAGCCTGATATAGCTGTATCCTTAGAGGTCTGCCAGAGCCTGAAATATACAGAGGTGAATGCTGACAGCTAACCATTGAACTGATCATGGGATTCCCAATAAAGAAGTGAGAGAGAAGACTGAAGGATCTGAAATGGTTTGTGTCCCCATGGGAAGAGCAACAATACCAACCAACCAGGGCTCCCAGGGTCTAAACTACCGGCCTGGTAGCATATAGGGAGGGACCCATGGTCCCATCTCTATATGTAGGGGAGGATGATATTGTCAGGCATAGTTGGCTGAGGTTGTCCTTGGTCCAGTGAAAGCTGGATGCCCCAGTGTGGGGGAAATTGTGGGTGGGGAGGTGGGAGTGGAAGGGTGGATGGGGACATATCCTCATAGAAGCAGAAGGCTGGATGAGATAGGGGGTTTCTGGACTGGGGGAAAATGGGGAAAGGGGATTACATCTAAAATGTAAATAAAATATCCAATAAAAATTTTTTAAAAAGTATGGATGACTAAATTACACTCTGTATGCATAGCATGAAATTAGAAATCCAGAAACATTCTCCATTGCTTAGAAACTAACATTCTTGTTAGCATTGACTCTATTGTTTGATTAATATCATTTCATCTGTAACAATAGAGATAATATATCAGGACAGGTGATGTTAATATCTGATTTCTCTGGAAGAATATGGATGCTCTGACAAAAGATCACATTGAAAGACCTAGGTCTGTGTGATCTGGCTGGAATGCAGACAGACTGTTGGTACACACATTTAATTCCAAAACATGAAGGTAGAGTTAATTTGTAGAAGGTAGCAGCCATGTTTGAAAGTCAAGTCTAATGATGGGGCAAAGTGTTGAATCAGAAAATGTTTTGACAGAATGAGTCAGAGATAGGAAAAGGCTTTCTTATAAGAACTCAGGATAGCATTGTCTCATCTCAGTTATTCAGAATATTTTTACCCACTCAAGATGTTTGCTTTCTTCAGAGACCCCCTTTATCATATCAAACAGAGTACTCATAGATTCTATATGTTACTGAATAGCATCTTTGAAGATAATTATAGTTTTGTCTACCTCAACTATCCATGTTGCAAATATTAGGAAAGAATAATTAAAAATACAATTCACTTGTATATTTATAGTTTCAACTGTTACTGATATTTTGATATAGAAAATAACTATTTATTGGAGATCAAACTGCCGGAGTGTCTCATGAATGTGGAGAACAACAGCCCAGCTGAAAGAAAAAGTATGATTCTTGGGGTTCTTGAAGACTTGGGGACTCTTGAATGTATTTTCTGTTCTAGATAGAAGAGAGCTTTTGGGAGTGGGTCTGAGACCACTACAATTAGATCAGTTTATGGGTAGCAGAAGTCCTTTTGCCTGTGGCAGGTAAAAGTTTAGCAAGGAATGGGGAACCTGCATTTATCTGAAAAACCAAATATTGAGTCACTGTGATTCTGAAAAATACTGTGGATTAAATTTCAGTCTCCTCATGGCCATATTCCCTGGCCTTTGGTAGCCATTCTAGGATACTCACAGATGTCTGCCATAACAGCAATGTAATAATCTATCTGCAATTGTTATATCATTATATAATGTTGGATTTTTAAGACTTTGCCAGAAATCTGTAATTTTGTAGTTTTTAAATATCCCATATAAAAAAAAACTCAACTACAGATGTTAAAGTAAGATTTTGGTTGGACTATAGTACTTTAAAAGTCTTTTTTCTTTGATCTTCAATCATTTATTTAATTATTAAATGGCATATATTATTTAAATTAAAATTAATAGATTTCTTCTTTTATTTAGTTAATTTTTTAGTTTACTCTTTTCTCATATATACATTACAATTGGTTACTCTCCCTTCACTTCTCCAATACCCACCATGATTTTTCCCTTCTTTGCTGTGTTACTCCTCTATGTAATCATTTTTGCATTTTATCTAATATTTCAACTGTTATTCTTTCTTGTTTAAAAAGTTTTGAGATCAGAATCTAAAGCACAGAATATTCTTAAACTGTCTCTGCTTCTTTTCTATAACACTTAAGTTTTTCATTAAAAATTTGGGTAATTGGTTCAATCTACATCAATATAACCAAACCATAAAATCTATATATACAGCAATGTGTCTTATGTATGATTAAATACCATTTATTAAGTAAATTAATAATAAAATAATTAACATCCTCTTATACACTATTGTATAAACTTTGCAATTGAAAATAATCAGCCACTATGTTCAACTGTGAATAAACTTATGAATTGACAGAGATCCAAATATAGTTCCAACCCCATCATCACAAGGATGGCCATGGTTAAACTCATAGATCCCAACAAAACAAAACAAATGAACAAACATACATACAAAAAGCAAAACCCAGAAAGATATAAATATAGAAAAGTTGTTTTAGGGAAGCATTATATATATGGAATACACATAAGAAAAGCTGGACATAGAATCATAATGAACTATATACATGTATGAAATGTCAAAAACAAAACTGAGAAAATAGAAAAGAATAACAGAAAGCATTAAAATACAGAAAATTTTAAACAAGGCAATCTTTACGCTGTAGTAAAAAGTAGTCTCAACTTCTATTTTCAACTGATAAATCTAGAAGCAAAACCAAGGACCTTCTCTGGGATATTCCCCCAAGGTCATTGTTTGTGTTCCTGAAAGGCAAAGACCTTCATGTTGTCTCATAAAAGTTTCACATGGTGGCATTCATCACTTCAATGTGTTTGCCAAACTTCAGAATCTTGCCCTCTGGCTTAGAAAACTAATTTTGTTAGCACAGGAAATCAAATTCATCCAGAGTGGATTTACATTAAATAGGCCTATAAGCCTGGTGCCAATATATTAATTTACAATGGGACATATAAGGCTCACAGGTACTACACTATTAAAACTGCAAAGTCGGCCACACAGTCCATCTCACAAGCTGAATATAAAAAGAAAGCAATACTAACTTTGCTTGGTCAGCACAAATTCAAGTTGAAAACTATTCATGTTCATGTAACTGTAATGAAGAAAAAGATAAAAATGAGGACTGTGTCAAATATACATTAGATGAAACTTGGTTTATGTGCAACTACATTTTTATCTGACCATAAGATTTTGTTGTTATTGTTGTTTTGTTTTGTAGCTTAGAAAATCATGGTTATTTGTAGAGATGGTTCTGATGCTACACACAACAGTTATTATCTTAATCCAGGAAAATCTTTATTTGTGTTTATTGAACATATTGATATTTCATTTTTACTACTCCTTTTTAAAATTTATTTATTTATTTATTTATTTATTTATTTATTCTTTAATCCTTTGTTAGAGTCCAGAATTTATCTTCCTAATGTTTGACTGACTGACTGCTGCCCATCCCATAACTCCTCCCTGGACCATATCTCCCAGTGATGTCACCATCCTCCCACCTCCACTCCACCAGATCTCTCCACTTCCTAGGGCCTCAAGACTCTTGAGAGGTAGGTGCATCTTCTCTGAGTTCAGACCCAGCAATCCTCTGCTCTATATGTGTTGGGGGCCTCATATCAGCCGATGTATGCTGCCTGGTTGGTGGTCCAGTATTTGAGAGTCTTGGGGGGTCCAGGTTAATTGAGACTGCTGGTCTTCTTATAGGGTTGCCCTCCTCCTCAATTAACCTTTCCCCAATTCAACCACAGGTGTTCCCAGTATCTGTCTATTGGTTGGGTGTTACTTTCTACATCTGATTTTTTTAGCCAATTGGTGGCCCACCAAGCTAGGCTCTTGTCTGCAAGCACACCACAGCATCAGTAACAGTGAACTCCTAGAAAGCTGGATCCCAATTTGGACCAGTCACTGGACATCCTTTATCTTATGCTCTTTTCCAATTTTCATTCTGTAGTTCCTTCAGATAATTTTGGAACAATTTTGGATCAGAGCAGATCAAATTTTGTGTTGTCAGCCCCTGTCTTTTCAGTTGATGTGGACTCTGTAAGTTCCCCCTCCCATCTGTAGAACGCTTCACCAAGTGTTTGAGTTCTGAGAGTCTCTTACCTCCCAGGACTCTAGTAAATTCTAGAGGGTTCCCCCATCTCCTACCTCTATAGTAGGAAGTTGGAAGTTTGATGGAGATTGCATTCAATTCACCCTTCCCCTACCTGTCCGTTCCACCACCCAGGCCACCGCCCTATGTTCTCCTTGACTGCTTTCTTTCTCCTCCCAAGTGGGATTGAGGCATCCTCACTTGGGTTATTTGGCTTCTTAACCTTCTTGAATCTTGTGGGTTTTGCCCTGGGTATCCTGTAATTTTTTGATTAATATCCAGTTATTAGTGAGTACATACTATGCATGTCCTTTTGGGTCTAAGTTACCTCACTAAGAATGATATTTTCTAGTTCTATGTATTTGCCTATAAAATTCAGGATGTCCTCATTCTTAATAGCTGAGTAGTATTCCATTGAGTATATGAACAACATTTTCTCTATCCATTCTTCCATTTATTTCTAGCTTTTGTTTATCACAAATAAGGTCACTATGAGCATAGTAGAACCAATACCCCTGTGACATGATGAGGCATCTTTTAGCTATCTGCCCAAGAGTGGTATAGCTGAGTCTTTAGGTAGATTTATTTCCAATTTTCTGATGAACCTCCAGATTTATTTCCAGAGTGTTTGTACTAGTTTGCAATCCCACCAGCAATGGAGGAGTGTTCTTCTTTCTCCACATTCTTGCCAGCATGTGCTGGCACCTGAATTTTTGATCTTAGCCCTACTGATCAGTGTAAGGTGGAATCTCAGGGTCACTAATTTAATTTTCATTTTCCTGGTCACTAAGAACTTTATTCCTATATGCTAATATATTCTTCATCAATATTTAACTCCTTTGAAAATTACAGAACATTTTTTACATGATCACACCCAGCTAAGCTTATTGTTTGTATTTACAGTTGAATAAGGAATAGTTATAACATGTTAGGTGTTACCACTTGTTATTGTTTTTGTTTGGATTTTTGATCTGGAATGAACTGCAATCCAGAAGTGGAAGACACCCTTGTGATCCAGATCTGGAGAATGGAAGACATAGGCTTTAGATTGGATCCTGAAGAATAGTGGCCTGGAAATTCTTAAGCCTAGGCATGCTGCTCATAACTTTAATCCCAAGAGACAACATTAATCAGATCTCTGAGTTCAAGTCAACCCTAAAACTGAGCAGGTTCTAGGTGAAAAAAAAAAAAAAGGCTTAAATCTATGCATGGTGGTATGCATCTTCAATCCCAGAAACTTGGAAGACAGTAATGCAGTTCTCTGAGTTCAACGTCATCCTGGAATACAAAGCAAACTGCAGAAAAGCCAAGCTTATGTAGTGAAGTTAACCAATGGAAAACAGAAAGCTGGTAAAGATGTATTAGAACCATGGGACTGTGGCTCAGTCTCAGAAATCAGCAGAACTTGAAAGCTTCAGTCTTGTGGCTCTGGCTTTAGATTCAAGAATAGAAGGGGTCACTGGGACAACTGATGCTGGTTAGCGTGCCCTTTAAGACTGGTTTATATACTCAATGAAACTCATTTGGTGAAAACAAGATTTTTAATAATATTCCTTCGAACACAGCTTCTGGATTAGAGATGAGGATGTCAAAGTCTACTCTGAGTATGGGAACCCTAAGTTCAGGCCTTATGTATGCTACCACAGTCTCTGTGAGTTGATATATGTATTGATCTTAATGTGCATAGAAAGTTTTATTTCTTTAGTGTTCTCTATTTCTGCTATCTCTTAAAATCTTTATGAATCCAGTTCTAAGGGGTTGCTTGAGAAGTGAGACAGGAAGAAGTGACATTCCATTAAAGACAAAGTGTTAAAAATTCTTTTACCCTCTACACCTTGTCCATCTGTGGGTCTCTACATTCTCATCTGCTATAAGAAGAAGCTTCTTTGTTGATAGGTAAGCAAAACACCGATCTGTGAGTATAGCAGAATGTCTAGAAAGTCATTTTTATTGCTACATGCCTTTAGTAAAACAGTAGCATTTAGTTTTTCCATATATCGCTTGTTTACCTAGTCTCAGGTTCTTAACCACCCAAACAGTGTCAATGGTGTGTTCCATCTCATGGATTTAGAGTTAATTCCAATCAGATACTATTTAGTTTATCCCATAAGCTTTATGTAATCATTTCACTATTACATCATGTAGGCAGATCAACATTGTAGATGTATTGGTTACAGTTGGGTAGGTGTTTACCATTTTCCTTTGGTAGTATGCAGAGTACATTTCAGTGCCAGAAAGAAAGCTTCACGAAGGTGAAGGTTCTACATAGCCATCACATGGACTTCCCCATTTTCATTGAGTTGTGTAGGTGTTGCCTTCAATTGTGTAGGTGTTTTCATCAGTTTGTGGAGAGCAACTGTTATCCTTTGCAGTGGCTAGGATTATTCAGGGAATATCATATGTCCTATTTTAGATATAACTACTTTTTAATTACTCCTAGACCATTTATCTTGTCTATTTTGAGGATCATTTTCAAAGACCTGTATACTGCTTTTAAAAGTATAATAATGTGCTTTTTTGATGTAAGGTTTTCTGAGTTGTGAATATATTTTAAGGATCAGCCCTCTATTAGATATGCATTTGGTAAAAATCCTTTCTCATTTTCAAGGCTGCTGCTTTGTCTGAATAAACATAGCCTTCACCCTACAGAGGCTTTTCTATTTTATGATGTCTCATTTATTAATTATTGACCTTAGTGCCTATGCTATAAATGTTTTGTTCAGAAAGTCTTTTCTTGTCGCAATGAGTTACAAGCTTTTCTCTACTTTCTTCTTTGATTCAGTGTATATGCACTTATGATGAGCTTTTTTATCCATTTGGAATTGATTTTGTGATGGGTGATAAATGTAAATACATTTGTATTCTTCTACATGTTGCCATCTAGTTTGACAAGCTTCATTTGTTGAAGATGTTGTCTGTAAATGTCACTTTTATTTCCTCGGATGAAGGGATGAGATGAGAGCCTTACCCAAGTTCTTATATGTACCATTTTGACTGAGTCCAACACATTTTATTCTGTTTTCACTATCCTGAGACATAGTGACATGTCTTGAAGATTCCCAGCCTCTCTCCAATCTAATGTTTAAAGGAAACTGATTCAACCCAACGTCTCTCAGTTTGTGACTGAATTGGTATGACTCACCTCATACTATCTTTGGCAATGTTTGTTTTGTGGGCCCCTAAAGACTACTGAGGAGCCAATTTCAATGCGATTCCACTACGATCTTTATTCAGGCTTGAGCTTGGGCCACACCACCATCTCTGATATAGCAGAATGAGAGGGAGAAGCCCCAATGACTCAACAAGACAAGATTTTATAGAAAACTACAAGCAGGTAAGGGGGTTTCTAGCCTGGCACACATGTGACTGGGGGGCTCTTATGGAATTTTTGACCTTCAACCTAATTATCTAGTGCTGGGAGCCAAACTGTAAACTTAATTTCTGCTTCTCTCGTGATTGGTGGTTGTTAGAAAGTGAAATTCCAGTGGCAGGCTTGTAAACTGGAAGGACAGGTTTTGGGGGAGTAACCTAGAAATTGTTGGTAGACCATTCAACTTTAGGTCAGGTTCTCTAAGACAGAGTCTGAACCCAAGACCTGGTCTCTTATATTCTAATCTTCTAGTTCCTTATTCTCTGGCTCCTTTTGTCATCAACTGTGTCTATGTTGTTCACTCTGCAACCTCTTTCTGTAAAACTACTACCATAATCACATATAACACTCCACATACCACACAAACCTTTTTTCTTTCTCTTGCTTCTCTTAAATAGCCTCTTTCCTGTGATGTTCTCCTGTGAGTTGCATATATCATATCTCTGACTTATTCTGTCAAGTCTTTTTTTATGATTCATCACTTTGTCTGCCTGTAAATTAGTTATCACTTTCAAATATGCCTATTATCTTTTATAAACTAACCTTGCTTTTGTTGTGAAGGATTGAAGGTGTGTACAAAGGGTATGTCTGTATTCCTGTCAGATCATACTGTAATTCAGGGTGTGTCTGCATTCTGTTTAGATCAGATTTTTGGCTGTGATATCTTGCCAAAGCAGCTCTGATCCTGGATTAAAATTAATCAACAGCTTTCTTTGGTTTTCTAGTGTGAATTTCTGACATCTTTATCAAAAATTAGGTGTCCATATGTATGTTGATATGTCTTGGTCTCCAGTCCAATTCCAATAGTCAACACAACTGTTTTTATGCCAATACATTGCATTTACCTATTATAGGTCTGTAGTAGGATTTGGGGACAGATAATATCTAAGAGATATCTTTTATTATTCAATATTTTTTCAACTATACTGAATTTTCATGTTTCCATGTGTAGCTAAAAATTGTCATTTCAGGTTCTGAAAATAATTGTGTTGGAAGTTTGATGGAGATTGCATTCAATCTCCTTTTGGTAGGATGACCCTTTCTATCATACTAACCTTACTGATCCAAGATCCTGGAAAATGATTCCATGTTCTGATATGATATCAGTAGCCATTTAAATTGGGGTGAGACAAAATAAGTTAGGCAGTTTTCCTTTCCCTGTTTACTGCTAATTCTTAATCTTTTAAAGTATTTATTTACTACCCATTTGAGAAATATCTGTTAAAATTTTGCCCATCTGTGCAAATTTGAAGCATTAATTGCTTTCAGGTTCTTGAATTGTATCCAGCCAGTTTTTCAATGATATGAAGTCAATAGATCCTATATTTTGTATTGTCTAAATACTCATTCACAGTACCACCTTGTAGGGGCAGTTTTGATGCTAAGGGCCTATTCCCAAATTTATTCTTTATTTGTGTGTAAAGAAAGCCATGGACCAATTGCTGGGCAGAAGGTACAGGCAGAACTTCTGGGTCCCTGAATAAAAAAAAGAGGGAGATGCAAGGGAGGAGAAGGGAGTTTGCCATGCTTTGGGGGAGAAAAAAACCAGGTAGCTATGTGAGGTCTCAGGAGGGGCAGTGGGCTGTGTCTTCTCCTATAGGCTGGAGGTCAGAGATATTTAGCAGGGACTAGATTCAACTGAGAAACTATGATTCTATGGTGGAAGTTATGGAGCTAAGAGTATTGTTAAGGGCATGCTTTAGCAAGTGGGAGATTGTAGCAACCCACAATGTGTCCAAAGGAAAGTTTAAAAGGAACAATTGTGTGTGTATCTTTTGTCTATGGATTTAAGAGAACTCGAGTGGAAGCTGATAACCTGGCCAATACCTGGAGCTTAGATGGGATATCGAAAGTTACCTGCAATATCACCTAGATTAGTGTTCGATTATCTAACTAGTGACTATTGTTTTGCTGAGTCCTGAGTCGACATGTAAAATTGACTGTTCAATCTATGTGCAATGTGATTTAATAATTTCAAATTTGGGCATTTGGTTTTTTTATTTTTATAGGCTTTAGAAATTATTACCATATTTAGTATATAATTGGTAAATATACTTTAATATCTACAAAGTGTCTCAAATATATTGCTTTTTAATGTTACTGTACATATAGATTTTTAATTTATGAAGTCTCATTGGTTAATTCTTACAAATATTAGTCTGCCTGAATTATCATGTGTTAGTGTTTATCTCTGAATCACTAACAATTCACATGTCTCATTAAGGAAAGATATTAAAGCACTTCCTCTTCGAGTAGTTGAACAAGAGCAAGTCCAAGTTTGATTTCTCTACTTTATGGTCCCCAGATCTTTCTTTATTTCTTTTTTTTTCTTTTGCTATTACATTGATTAAATCTATAGGCAGAATTTCTTAAAAATGAGGAAATCCCCAGTTATCCTATCATTTATGGACTTTCGGTTTCTTATTTAGACTCAGTTTATTTTTCAAGCATGTGAAGTCAACAGATCATATATTTGGTGGCATCTAAAAACTCTTTCATAGTATTACCTAACTGTGTATTACCTAAACACATAACAAGTGTTTAATTAACTATTGACTATTGTTTAGCTAAATTGACATGCCAACTTGACTATTGTAACCTATGTGAAATATGACAAAATGCACTTACAAAGCATATAAATATGTCAAAATAAGCCTGTATTTTGATACTACTAAGATTAAAATAATAGATTTTGATTCTGTACAAACATAAACAAATGATATTCTTTGTTTACATATTAGTATAATTAATACATTGAAAAATATGATTTTATTCCAAGCAGTAATTTCAAAGTGGCATTTCTTGGTTTATTTCAGGGTAGGTAAATTATTCTAGTTTGCAAAAAGATAATAGAAAACAACTGTTAAAATTTTTCTGAAGATTAGATTAACTTTCAAACTATATTATAGAAAATTTATAAGTTAAATAGATATGTATGTACATGCACATAAATAATAAACATAATTATATTTTTTCAATTTCTTGAGGAAAAATATAATTACTTTATGCTACTAATTCAAACATACACTACCAAAACCAAACTAACTACAGGCCTTTAAATTCTTTGTCATAATGAATGTTTATTTTGTTTTAGTTGATCTGTAAGCCATTATATTATATTTATTGAACAATTGCTTGAACTCAGCTCTCACTGATTACTAGTAAGACTTTTGTGAATATGTTTGCTTTTGTAGTGTGAAGTAATTTTGAAAGTGTATAAAAATATTATAGTTTATACTGTTATTAATTTATAACTCGACAGTTTGCAAAACTAGTTTTATAAGACATAAATAAGTTTTGGACTGTTATTATACTTTGGGAATATATTTGATTGTTTTGTGTAGTTAGCATATTTTTATTAATTTCTTCAGGGTTATGGATATGAATTTAGTATATAATAATAAGTGTTTTGAAAAATGAAATATATATGTATATATACACATATATATGATAGCTATTATTGGATAGCAATTAATATTATATATATGAAAGTGGAAAATCAAATCTTGAGTTCAGATTTAGGTTTCTTAGAGAACCTGACTTACGGTTGAAATTGAGTTATTCCCCAGAAAGCCTGCATACAGCACCAGTTTCAAGGTTACTCCCAACCAACCTGCACCTAGCACAAGTTTCTAAATTATAAGCCTACTGATGGCACTTCACTTCCTAACAACCATCAATCAGGTGAAAAGCAAAAGTTAAGTTTATGATTTGATTCCCAGTAATACCCAATTACTTTAAATGGGAACAAAAATCCATAATACTTTCCCAATTAAATGTGTGCCAGACTAGAAACTCCTTTGCTTATTTGCTTACCTCTATAAATGCTTGCTTGAAACTAACATCAGGGATGGACCCTCCCATCCTCCTGCATCAGAGGTGGTAGTGGGGCTCAAGCTTGAGCTTGAGTAGAAGAAACACTAGTGCAATTGCATCAGAATCAGCTCTTTGGAGGTCTTTTGGAATTCATGAAATGGACACAACAATAGCTTTTAATAGCTATTTATGTATATTATATATGATATATATGTATATATCATAACACACACACACACACATATATATATATATATATATATATATATATATATATACAGACAGACAGACAGACAGACAAATATATGTATTGAATAACTGTTCTGTAGGAGTTTTTGGTATAATGACTACTAACTTGAGTTAGGATATGTGAATATATGCAGAAAATGCGGTGATGTCTTAGATCTCAAAATCAAACTTCAGAAACATCAACATAGAATTTTGAAGATCACAATAAAGTTGCAAAGCAAACACATGTCTGTCTACATATTTAAATAACAACTTAGTCCTTAGATAACAGTAAAAGTAAACATCTGTATTCATTGAAATAATTAAATTAAAAATGCAATCTCTGTTGAAATTATATTTTCTCAGTCTAAAAGACAGTAGGTCAGATGAATGTGAAAATTAATGAGTATAGACTATTAACAGCAATTCTGCAAAGATAAGGATGAGGAAATGGAGTCCAGATGCAGCCGTGTAAGTAATTAGAAAGCCATCTGGCACCATTCAGCACCAGACAAGGAGGCCTCACCTCTTAATAATCCTTTAAGGCATGCCTGTCTTCCCACCGTATGCTAATTGATGGTCATAGGAAGCCCTGATTTAGAAAAGAAATGTTCAATTATGTTCTTCAGACTCCAATTAAGATGGTTATCCAAATACATTGTAGAGAGATGTGGGAAAAATGACATTTCCCCCCAAATTTAAATAATCATTAAGGTAAAAATGACAGGAAAGTGGTTTTATGTTGTGTAGTTTAATCACCTCATATACTTGTTAGAGAACTGATGGTTCTCTATACAATAACTCTCTATAAAAGTACCTTGTAGGAGAGCAGCTTTATTAATAGATGTATGGCTTTTTTTTCAGAGTCCATTCTATACTCAAAATTGAAAAGGTATTTTGATGGGCATCTTGCCAAAAAAAAATTAATTATGGGAAAATCTGGTGAATAAATTGTTTTTTATTGTTGAAGCCAATGGTCCTGATTGAGAAGGGTAAAGAAGGTAATGCTACAACTAAAATTTTGTTTCTTGTTTTGACCTGTGGTTTGAATTTTGACTTGTCTAATTAAGCTCATATTTTTGCCCTTTGCATGTGATCTACCATCCTATTGAACACATGATTGCCCAGAATGCCCCATTTACTTACAGAATCATATGTTTTCTGCTGTTTCTTTGCCAGTCATTGTTTTCTTCCTTACTGATGTTTTTCTTTATTTGACTTCTGATTAAATTGATTTCACAAGAAAAGGTGATTTTTGGAACCCGGAGCAAACTTTAATCATGATTCTGGAGAAATTTAAGGATGTAAAATATGTATGTTGACAGCAGATACACAAAAATTCTGTCATGAAATTATATCTTTATTATAAAATTACAGGCAATTGTTAAATATTTTAAGTGGTCATACAAAATGAGATTGCCTGCTAGTAATATATAGTGACTTTCCTTCCTCTTAATGTCCTCTAGAGATTCTTTACCTATGACACCTGTCTGGAAGAAAGTTCTTTGGCTGTGGTATGTGAATAACTTTTCCTGATGATTTTACACACAGGGCATTCCTACCAGATTGGTTTTCAATGGGCTTTGTTGCTTTAAAAGTGACTTGTGATCAGAAAACTGTGGAGAGTAACACTTTACACCCTCTAAATCTTTGAAGGAATTTTTTAAAAAGTAAATCCTTTAAAATTTGCTACACAACAAACTAGTATACTTAAATTTATGGGGTGGGAGTAACTACGGAAGACAGATGGATCAACTTTTCAATAAGCTAATAGACTATGGCTTATCAGATGGTAGATATAATGTGCTATGGTGTTGAGGATACACTTTTAGTTTAAAATAAAAAACTCAGGTGACAGACGATGCTGACAAGAATGTGGAGAAATATGAACACTTCTCCATTGTTGGTGGGATTGCAAGCTGGTACAACCACTCTGTAAATCAGTCAGGTGGTTCCTTAGAAAATTGGATATAGTACTACCTAATGATTCAGCTATACCACTCCTGGGCATATGCCCAGAAGATGCTCCAACATATAACAAGGACACATGCTCCACTATGTTCATAGCAGCCTTATTTATAATAGTCATAAGCTGCATAGAACCCAGCTGTTTTTCAACAGAGGGATGGACTTAGAAAATGTGGTACATTTACACAATGGAGTATTACTCAGGTAGTAATAACAATGAATTCATGAAATTCTTAGGCAAATGGATGGAACTAGAAAATATATCATCCTGAGTGAGTTAATTCAATCACAAAAGAACACACATGGTATGCATTCACTGATAAGTGGATATTATCCCCAAAGCTCTGAATACCCAAGATACAATTCACAGACCACATGAAGCTCAAGAAGAAGGAAAACCAAAGTGTGTATGCTTCAGTCTTTTTTAGAAGGGGAACAAAATACTCACAGAAAGAAATACAGAGACAAAGTGTGGAGCAGAGACTAAAGAAAAGACCATCCAGAAACTGCCCCACCTGAGTATCCATCCAATATGCAGACACCAAACCCATATACTACTGTGGATGCCAAGAAGTGGTTGGTCACAAGAGCCTGATATAGCTGTCTCCTGAGAGGCTTTGTCAGAGTCTGGCAAATACAGAGGCAGATGCTCACAACCAACCATTGGACTGAGCACAGGGTTCCCAATGGAGGAGTCAGAAATAGGAATGAAGGAGTTGAAGGGGTTTGCAACTCTATAGGAAGAGCAACAATATCAACCATCCAGACCATCAATGGAAGGAGAGGCCCTTGGTCCTGGGAAGGTTCAAAACCCCAGTGTAAGGGAATGCCAGGGTAGGGAGATGGGAGTGGGAGGGTGGGTGGTTGAGCACCCTCATAGAAATAGGGTGAGGGAGGATGAGATGGGGGGTTCCAGAGGGGAAATAAGGAAACTGGATAACATTTGAAATGTAAATAAATAAAATATCCTATAAAAATAAATAATAAACAAAAAAGAGAAAATATATTTCTCAGTTATAACTGCTAAAGATTAGTAAAACCTGTTGTTTTTTAAATGCTGTATTTTATTATTATGTGATGAATACTCAGTCAAAACTTAGTCAATTGAATTAAATCATCTGCTAAGTGGCAAAACACACCAAACACAGAGTGGTGGGTATAAGCCGTCTTTTACATGGAATGTGAATTCAGACAATGTGAATTGTTTCTGTGATGTGTTCTTCATGTTCCTTCAGCTTGGATTTTGAGATTTAATAGATCAAATGCATACAACAACAAAGCAAGATAATCATGATTCTTAAGCAAGTGCATATTAAAATAAATTTAAGATTTATCTGGGTAAATAGTGGTAAAGTGCATACTCTACAAGACTGGGACCCTGACTGTTATCTATAATGCCCACATAAAAACCATAAGCTGCAATGTGTTTGCAATTACTGTGATAGAGACATGGACATAGGGTTATTTTGGTTTCCTGTAGCCCTATTAGTGTTCTCTAGGGGAAAGGAGAAAAATGTATAACCATGGGTGGGTGGGAGAAAAAACTGGAGTCAACATCTGGTCTCCACATGAGCATATGCATTCACAGCAATAACACCACCATGTATATATACACCAATGCAAAAGAAAGCATGAAATACATTAAAATAATACTCAGTGGTGAGAAACCAGTTAGCAACGACAAAAGAAAATTTCAATATTGTAAAAATATAAATGAATAAAGCGGTGATTACTGAATAAGATTATTGAATGAGTAAAAGAAGGGATTTTTACTAAGAATATGGATCATCAGGTAAGATACTTACAGTCAAGTTTGCAGAGATTGAACGGAGTTCAATCTCTGGGACCAATATTATAAATGTAGCATTAATTTACCTTATGTAGTTGCCTCAGAGACTTACTGCTGGATACATTTACCCTTTTGGTTCTTTCTGAACTCTGGATGGGCTGGTTATGACTTAAACTCCTCTATAAACTGAATAATTCAATCTAGCTTCTTTCAGCTTCCTACTGAATTGCTCTGTTTAACCTCAAACTAACTGTGGCATTTGTTTTCCAGTCTTCTTGCTCCCTTTTCATTCTCTAGCTTCAACTGCCTCTGCTGACCCATAGTAAACTCCAGGAACTCATGAATGAGCATTCTTCTACTCTACTGTTCTTGCTGTACTGACTTGTAACTATATTCCCCTGGATTACAGTTATCAACTGAAGTGCACTCGCTGAACCACCCTCCCCTGACTCATCCTGCACAAGTCGTTTTATTAATAATAATAATAATTGTTATTATTTCTGGACTTTATTATATTTCTTTTTAAATTATTTTACTTATATACATTCCTAATGTTGCCACCCTTCCTGGTCCTCCCTTCAAGAATTCACATCCCTGCTACCTCTTTGCCTCTCAGAGCAGCCATGTTCCTGATCTAAAATTCCTCTACAAAGTTCTTTTGTAAGTAATTGTCTTGGTCAGTGTTCTATTGCTGTGACAAGACACCATGACCATGGCAACATTTATAAAAGAAATCATTTAATTGAAGCTCTCTTACAGTTTCAAAGTTTTAGTCAATTATTTTTATGGATAGAAACATGGTAGTATGCAGTCAGATATGGTGCTGGAGAAGTAGCTGACAGTTTTATATCTGGGTCAGCATGGAGCAAGAAGACATTGTATGTGGTTTAAGCATTTGAAACCTCAAAGTTTGCCCCCCTCATCCTAAGTGACACTTCCTCTAAAAATCTACACCTACACCAACCAGGCTACATGTACTAATTTCTGCCAAGTAGGGACACTGCCTAATGACCAAAAATTCAAAAATAACAACTAGAGGGACATTGTTATTCAAAACATCAAAGTCATTCACATGAGTAAATATTTCTTTTCTTTGGAATTGACCCTTGGGTGACTATTCTCAGTTACTTAAATTTGTGCTAACTTGGTCTTTAGAGACTATAAATCAGATCACTAGTCACTCAACTAGACTAGCATGTCACTGGAACAACAACATCAAGGAATAATGTGATAATTACTTAAATACTTTGTAAATAATTCATAGCATTCAGTTTTGGCTCTACTCAAACCACTGTAAGTACATGGCAAAATAAAAAGACAACAGTCACTGGGACAGAGGGAAGTGAGAGATGAATCACTAGGTATTTAGATACACAAACACACCAACATATTCATTTTTAAGGATACATTTTGACTTTTCACAAAAAAAGATATCAAAATATATGTTTTATAATCCCCAAGAGTTTTACCTGAGAAAAATTATATTGACATTTTTTCTGGATTTACAAATACACTCTTTTTTTGGTATTTATTAAAGTATATAAGTAAATCTGTGGTTTGAATTTAAGTTTAACCTAAAAAGTTAACTTTAGTTTTAAAATAAATTCAAAAAAGTGAGTTCTAAATATATGTTTTTTGAATCTTGGATTGAGATGAACTTAATAAAACAATAAGAGTATCAACACTTGATTTAACAAAGAAAATTAATTGCTCCTTAGATGTTCAAAGAACAAATGTTCTTCCCTAAGTGTCTAAATTAAAAGTAGAACTGAAATAGTGCTAACATTAGCCACTTGGCGAAAAGAATAATAACAATGTGTGAGCGATCCGAGAAAGTTCTGCTGGTATGTTATACCTGAACATGAGTTGTTCACAGTGAGTCTCCATTCCTGAGTACTCTTTCTAATTAAGTTTAAATAGCCAGAAGAATGATGAATGCAGGGCTAATATAGAATATTCATTTCATGAATTCTTCTATCAAGATTGCTGTTTCTCATGCTTTTAACTTTGTCAGAGCCTTTGAATGACAACCCTGATATTTTATATACAGATCTTTATTTCCTATCTACTAGATAGATTTTTTATTTGTTTGATTGGTTGTTTTTTGTCTTGTGCTTTATTTTATGTGTGTGTGTGTGTGTGTGTGTGTGTGTGTGTGTGTGTGTGTGTGTTTGTGTGTGTGTGTTTTAACATCCTGAATCTATTTATTCAAAATGTAAAAAATCAATTTGCAAGGTAAGCACTTTATTACTTTTGCTTGGGGACATTTGAGAAAGAGCACATTTACATAGTCTAAGTGAAGTTTCTTTCTATAAGGTCACACACTGAGTTATGAATTGTTGTGATATTTCTTAAAGAGGGAATTTTGCAGAAATTTGAGAATACTCCATAGTCATAAGATATATGTAAAAGTAATTTTCCATAGAGGTAAATCCTTTTACTTCAAGCCTGTGCTGTTCATATAGATTACAGAAGAAGTAACCTTGTTCCAAAGAAAGGATTGAATATTGTCTTATCCTTAACAAGTAGCTTCATTTTCTAGGTAAATTCCTATTTACTTTATAATGGGCAGAATGTATTTAGTTCTTATGTATCAACACTGGCATTCTCTTCACAGACTAACATATTATAAACATAGAATAAATGTGGCATATGTTAATCTTTCAAGGAAAAGCCCATAGTTTACAATTAGTTTCATTGGTTACATTTTTTTAGTCCTCCATATTTTTCTTAATAAATAATGTATCCTGTTGTCATTATTATATGTATCATAAAAATTGCCTGCATTGAAAATCTCTAGTGCTCTTCTGATCATCCCTCCTCTCTTTTGTACCAATGTGAATCACTTTCAAACAAAGCACATGGTTTTCCATGTACAATGCCATACCATTTTTGTCTTAAAAAAAAAGCCTGTTTTAAGATTCTGTTGTAGTTTATTTTTTATCATCTTATACAATACTTAAATCTTGCATATATATACATATGTATATGTATATATATGCACACATACACACACACACTAGATTGTTGGCCAAAAAGTGCCTTTCTATAATTCCACTTAGTTTGTATCACATGTTACAAATGAGCATGAAATGGGTAAAATACCTTTAAATTTTAAAGAGTACTAACTACATCTTACATTGATCACTAAGGATATTATAATATTGCCTATATCAAATATTTGAGCAAATTTCAATGTATTGTTTGAACTGAAATATTACAAGTGCAGAGGATTGTGTCTTTTAAAATGCCTAAAGCTGCCATAATCATTAAATTATATATCTCTAAACGTGTACCTATACTATCAATTCAAGCAGAATGATCCAATTCCCACTTATATTTGTATCTTTGTTCTCAAGAGCATAACAACTTTTTAAAACCAACACATTCTAAAGATTACTCTGCTAAATAGAATGTGATTCTGGAGAGAGAACTCAGTCTCTTCTGTGCGTTTTCCCTAGGGTTCTTTTCTCTGTCTTGATCAGGGCTTGAATTCTGTAGCCTTGTACCAGAGATATTTTTCCAACAAGATATAATCTATTTATAACAGCAATGATGTCTTGAGCACTGCAGCTCACACTGACTCAGAGTCATCATGACCTAATCTCCATGGAGATTATTTGGATTCTTCAGACCTTTTCAATATTTTTAAAGTAATGTAAGCTGATTTCTATTGTTCTTCCTATTACTGATTATGCACATTTTAGTCATCTTAGGTTATCTATGTGCTTGTTCTGAACTTCATATTATGAAGGAATTTATATCAATTTATAGCCAGCTGATGCATACACTTTCCTCACTCTAATTATTTTCTACACAGATGAATTAACCTGTAAAAAATTTTACTCTTCTTCTGTCATTAAGAGAAGAGATGTCATGATGCCAAGATCTTGTCCATATGCAGTATTTATCCTTACTTAATGATATGATTTATAATAACTAAATAGAAGGTGGTGATAAAGGGGGTGCACAGAACAGTATGCCATTATTTTGGAACAGAGGTTTGGCTGAGAATATTTGTGTATGAACCCTGATACTGAGGATTTGGTCTGTTAGTTGCAGTGTGACACACTAAAAGACACTGACTCTAATTAAATACAGAATATGAATGAAACAGAAAGTAAAACTATTAATTCTGAAAATATTTGGCTAACATACTTGTATAACATGTTATTGGGTATAAAATGGGGTAAATTATTTGTTAATTGTGTAAAGAATGTTGGAAGTCTGAGAACATCATGCCATAAAAATAAAATTTTCTTTCTCTAGATTCACCAGACAACCTACTACTGGATGGCACTAATTTACACTCTTATATTTATTTGCAGTGTTAGATATAACTACACATACCACATACAAATATTGTTACTCATTTGAGCTAGTGTATAGAGAAAAGTAAACACACATATATAAATACTGCATAAGATCAGAAGATTAATTTTGGCTTTGACTTATTCCTGATTATAAGAACAGAAATTTTTGAAAGGTTACACATTTAACATAATTGTTCAAAATGAATTCAACATATTTCTTCTGAAATGTGAAATATTTTTCCCAATGTAAACCAGAAAAACAGACACTTGATGCAAACACTAACTATATCATAGTCATGTCAAACACAAAATTCAATAAAAATATTCATTTTCAATCAATTTTTCCTTAGACATTTGTCCCTTTTGTAACATCAGGTCTGTTTTTTATTAATTACTTTATTCATTTACATTCCAATGATATCACCTTTCCCATTTACCCCTCCACAAACCCCTTATTCTATCCTCTTTCTCCCTTCTCTTTTGCCTCTATGAGGGTGCTCCTCCACACACTCACCCACTCCTGCCTCAAAACTCTAACATCCCCCAAAATTGGGGCATCAAGCCTCCACTCTGCCTGATGTCAGATAAAGCCATCCTCTGCTCAATGGAGCACATCATATGGTTCGCATACATAGTAGTCATATAAGTTTTGTTTTTATATTTCTGTCTATGTAGAATGTATGCACACATAAGATATATGTTTGTATATAAGTTCAGGTGAGAGATACATTCTGTGCTCATGGGCTTGCCAAGGACTTATATTACATTCTTTTATCCATGTCTTCATACTTTTTGTGCCAGGGTCTGTCTTTAACTGAGCCTGAAATCTACAGAACTAGATACACTGGAGATTTAAACTCTAGAGATTCTCTTATGGCTGACTTCTCATTGAGATAGTTACAGCAGTACTCTTCCCTAACTTTTTTTTCAAGTGTTCTGAATTCAATCTCTCACTTTTAAATTGGTACACAGACCATGAGCAAATAATAAAAACAAAATTTTAATCCAAGCTTTTTATTCAACAAATGACAGAACATATTTTAGCACTAGTCTGGTAAAGGATAAAAACGGATCTGTTAATTTGATTAGTAATGAATGCAGATATTTTATATAAAAGACATTGCATACATTTTCAGACATCTTGATGAAGCTATTAATTGGTGGCTGAGGTCATTGGGTAGTTCTGAAGATGTCACATGAAAACATCTTTTCAGGTGATAATAATAAAGACTCAACTAAAAATGTGTAACAAGTTTGGGAAGAAGAAATTTACAATAGTAGAATATGGACTCCTCATAAATAAAGGAGCAAAAGGCAAAGTTGTGGTTCAACAATGTCTATGTAAAAATAAGAAAGATAAAATTATACTACTTGTATTTGACTAGTTCAAAGTCTTCAGTAATCAAGACACTAGGGGATTTATATAAGCCAATAATCAGAAATAACAAGACTAATGTGACTTCAGGGAAGCGACAAGTAGTTATCAAAAGTACAAAACATCTTAAAGACACTAAAGGAAATGTAAAATATTATATGTAATAATTTAGGGAGAAGATGTTGTCAAAGTACAAGACATTGTGAGAAATGTACTCTCTATGCTCACTATATAAGAAAGAAAGTAATATTAATATTACCAGAAAAAGATGTAAAAAAGAGAGACTAGTCCATGAGAGAGAGAGAGAACTTTAAATTGCAAATATAGTGGCTTCTGATAAAGTAAGAATTTTTGGAACTCACACAAAGAATTATAAAAGAGGCCATAGAGTATACTTTTTAAGACAATTCCATAGAAATATCTAATATAATATGAAGAATTAAAAAGAGCTAATTATGTTGCTTTGAAATGAACAAAATGAAAAGATTTAAAGGTATTAAAAAGAACAGGAACATATCTGAAAAGAATAAGCTTGAGGCTATAAATAGTCATCATTTTGAGTTTTGGAAATAAAAGTTATGCAATAGCAGAGTGAAAAATGATAGTAATAAAGATATTCTTTATGTCTTTTGTTGTTCATATAGGGATCGTAGTAATACATTTTTCAACATTGAAAATAGATAAGGCTCATTACCAGACACAACATATGTAGGAAGGAACTGATACAAAAGTAAAATTGTGTGGAATTTAATATTACACAGATGAATTATTAGTTAGATATGAGATTGAACCTGAGCTTATCTGGTAATCAAATATTGTCTGGCAAACATTGGAGGACAAGGAATCTGATCAGATTACAGTTATTGATAAAATGCATTTACAGAATATTTCTCTAGAGCTAGGTGTCACAAGCATTTGCACAAATAAGGCTAGATTTTATAAAAGGTTAAGAAAAATGTGTTTGGTAAGAAATAATGGTATCATATCTTAGAGACAGGAATTAGGTAGTATTTCCTGAAAAGTATAGAAGTTAGACATTTTAGAAGCAAGGTTTAATAAAATAAAAATGAAGTGTTCATTTCAGTATTCTGCTTCAACTTACATTTTTAGAAAGAAAGCATAATAGTGGAAAGTGTAGCATAAAGATCTTATCATATACATTGTAGCAGACCTAAAATCCAATTGGAACATGAATACAGGATTAATTGGAATCATAACCTGCTTAGTTTGAAAGAAACATCTGTACAACCTTTTGGATCAAGAACAGAAAAAAAAATCTATAGACAAGCTCAGGATCTCTCCAAGTGTCAATGAGTTTTGCGTTTTTTTTTTTTTGTTGTTGTTGTTGTTGTTTTTGTTTTTGTTTTTGTTTTGGTTTGGTTTGGTTTTAATTACTTTAAATAAAAAAACTTTAGTTATAGGTCATCACTGAAAATAATACAGCAATCATGCCTGGATTAGTATATCTTGATATGTGACTAGCAACAAAAGATGAAATGATGCATAGCAAAAGATAAAAAGATGCACCATTATTCTTAAGTTTATATGAGTCTTCACTTCCAAAAATTAAAATGTATATTTTTCCTGTTCAAATGGCTCAGTCTCCATAACAGATGATGTGGTTGAGAAGGAAAATAAAAGAAACCAATAAATCAAAGAAAATAAAATTAAAAGAAGACATTTTCTAAACTCACGATGAATAAATTTTAAAAGCTATAAAACAGAATCACAGAAATGTGGTATTTGTTATGGAATCAGCATGGAACAAGGACATGTGATGTTTCCCTATAGCAGACAATTGAAAAAAACACATATTTCGAAAGTGTGTAAATATAATTCTACAGGAGATGATGATGCATGGCATTGGTTTGCTTTGCCACTCTTTGCTGCTCTTTGTTGGTCTTTGTGGATGATGCTGTGGGATTAGTTCATCTTAACTTTTTTGTTTATACTTCCCAGTCAGAAACTCAACAAAGAACTTCTATTGGTTTTCCAGCAGCTCTTGCCACTTCTTCAGACCTAGGACAATTGCCAGAGCCTTGATGTTTCTCCTGGATCTTCTGGATTAAACTACCATTGCTGATTCATGAATGATTTCTAGTGAATCAAGCTACCTCTGTTGATTTTTATGAACTGAACTGAACTCACCCAAACACAGCCCTCTGGAATACCGCTCCCCTTCCACAACTCTCTTGGTCCTTTTGGCTGGGGCACACTCCTAGCTGGTCTGCTCCTGTGAGTGAAGACTCCATATCATGAACTGACCTAGAGGAACTACTGCACTCAGAGCAGTGGAGAAACCACTGCACTCAGAGCAGTGGACTCCACATCCTGACCCTTCATAGAGAAAATACTGCACTTGTAGCAGCTGGAACCACTGTACACAGAACAGCAGAGGAACCACAGTACTCAAAGGAGCAGAGGAACCACTGCACTCAGAATAGTAAGATTTCAAGATCCGAGAAGCAGCCTGAGTCCCAGGAGTGCTTCTGCATAGGAACTCAGGATCACAGGATCACAGAGATAGATGGACTCTGACACAAGCAAGATAAGTAGAAAGGCAGGCTCCAGTCAGAGACAGTAAGTGAAGGTAGCATTAAAGATAATCAGACGGTGAAAGGCATTCTTAGGAACATAAGCAACAGACACCAAGGTTACCTGGAATCATCAGAACCCAGTTCTCCTACCATAGAAAGTCCTGGACATCCCATCACACTGGAAAAGCAGAATTCAGATTTAAAAGCACTTCCACTGGTGATGATAGTGTACTTTAAAAAGGATATAAATAACTCCCTTAAAGAAATACAGAACACAGGTAAACAGATAGACATCCTTGAAGAAAAAACACAAAAATCCCTTAAAGACTTCTAAAAAAACACAATCAAACAAGAGAAGGAATTAAACAAAACAATGCAGAATCTAAAAATGGAAGTAGCAACAATAAAGAAATCTCAAAGGAAAACTACCCTGGAGATAGAAAACCTAGGAAAAAGAACAGGAGTCATAGATGCAAATATCACCAACAGAATACAAGAGAGAGAAGAGAGAATCTCATGTGCAGAAGAGACCACGGAAAACTTGACACAACTGTCAAAGAAAATGCAAAATGGCAAAAGCTCCTAACCCAAAACATCCAGGAAATCCAGGACACAATGAGAAGACCAAACCTAAGGATAATAGGTATAGATGAGGTTGAAGACTCCCAAGTTAAAGGGCCAGTAAATATCTTCAACAAAATTATAGAGGAAAACTTCCCTAACCTGAAGAAAGTGATGTCCATGAATATACAAGAAGACTACAGAACTACAAATAGACTAGACCAGAAAAGAAATACCTCCTGTCACATAATAATCAAAACATCAAATGTACAAAATAAAGAAAAATACTGAAAGCAGTAAGGGAAAAAAGTCAAGTAACATATAAAGGCAGACCTATAATAATTACACTGGACTTCTCACCAGAGACTATAAAAGCCAGAAGATCCTGGACTGATATCATACAGACCCTAAGAGAACACAAATGCCAGCCCAGACTACTATACCCAGCAAAACTCTCAATCGCTATTGATGAAGAAACCAAGATATTCCATGACAAAATCAAATTTACACAATATCTTCCCACAAATCCAGCACTTCAAAGGAAAATTGATGGAAAACTCCAACACAAGGAGAGAAACTAAAAACCTAGAAAAATCAAGGAAGTAATCTTCCAACAATCCCAACAGAAGATAGTTACACAAACATAATTCTACCTCTAACAAGAAAAATAACAGGAAGCAGCATTTTTTCTTAATATCTCTTAACATCAATGGACTCAATTCTCAAATAAAAAGATAATTTTCTAGACAGATACCAAGTACCAAAGTTAAATCAGGAGCAAATAAACCATTTAAACAGTCCCATAACCCATAAAGAAATAGCAGCAGTCATTAAAAGTCTCTCCACCAAAAACAAAACAAAACAAAACAAAACAAAACAAAACAAAACAAAACCACCAAGACCACAAGGTTTTAGTGCAGAATTCTCTTCAAATAGAAACAAAAGGAACACTACCCAATTTATTCTATGAAGCCATAATTAGGCTTGTACCTAAACCATGCAAAGACACAAAACATAAAGAGATAATCAGAACAATCTCCTTTATAAATATTGATGCAAAAACACTCAATAAATTTCTTGCAAACCAAATCCAAGAACACATCAAAACAATCATCCATCATGATCAAGTAGACTTAATCCCAGGAATGCAGAGATGGTTCAATATTCAGAAACCCATCAACGTAATCCACTATATAAACAAACTCAAAGGAAAAAAAAAAACAGTTGATAATCTCAGTAGATGCTGAGAAAGCATGTTGACAAAATTCAACATACCTTCATGGTAAAAGTATTAAAAAGATTAGGAATTCAAGGCTCATATCAAAACATAGTAAAAACAATATACAACAATCCAGTAGCCAACATCAAACTAAATGGAGAGAAACTTGAAGCAATCCCACTAAAATCATGGAATATAGAAGGCTGCCCACCCTCTCCCTACCTATCCAATATGGTACTGGAAGTCCTAGCCATAGCAATTAGACAACAAAAGGAAGTCAAAGGGATACAAATAGGAAAGAAAGAAGTCAAATACCACTATTTGCAGATGATATAATAGTGTACTTAAGTGACCCTAAAACTTCCACCAGAAAATGCCTAAACCTGATAAACAACTTCAGCAAAGTGGCTGAATATAAAATCAACTCAAACAAATTAGTAACCTCCCTCTAATCAAAGGATAAACGGCTGAGAAAGAAATTAGGTAAATGAGACCCTTCAAAATAATCATAAATAATAGAAAAATCCTTGATGTGACTCTAACCAAGCAAGTGAAAGACCTATATGACAAGAACTTCAAGTCTCTGAGGAAAGAAATTGAAGAAGATCTCAGAAGATGGAAAGACCACCCATGATCATGGGTTGGCAAGATTAATATAGTAAAAATGGCCATCTTGCCAAAAGCAATCTACAGATTCAATGCAATCGCCATCAAAATTCCAATTTGATTCTTCATAGAGATAGAAAGAACAATTTGTAAATTCATTTGGAATAACAAAAAATCCAGGATAGCAAGAATATTCTCAACAACAAAAGAACATCTGGGGGAAATCACCATCCCTGACTTCAAGCTGTACTATGGAGCAATATTGATAAAAACTGCATGGTATTAGTACAGAGACAGGCAGGAAGATCAATGGAATAAAAATGAAGACCCAGAAATAAACCCACACACTTGTGGTCACTTAATCTTGACAAAAGAGGTAAAGCCATGCAGTGGAGAAAAGACAGCATTGTCAACAAATGGTGATGGTTCAACTGGAGGTCAACATGTAGAAGAATGCAAATCAATCTATTCTTATCTCCTATAAAAAGCTCAAGTCCAAGTGGATAAAGGACTTTCATATAAAACCAGATATACTGAAACTAATAGAAAAAAAGGTAGGGAAGAACCTGAAATACTTTGACACAGGAGAAATGTTCCTGTACAGAACACTGATGACTTATGCTCTAAGATCAAGAACTGACAAATGGGACCTCATAAAATTGCGAAGCTTCTGTAAAGCAAAAGACAATGTCAGTAGGACAAAACTGAAAACAAAAGATTGGTAAAAGATCTTTACCAATCCTAGATGTGATAGAGGTCTCTTATTCACTATATACAAAGAACTCAAGAAAGTAAACTCTACACAACCAAGTATGCCTATTAAAAATGGGGTATAGAGCTAAACAAATAATTCTCCACCGAAGAAATTTGAATGGCCAAGAAGCACCTAAAGAAATGTTCAATATCCTTAGTCATCAGGGTAATGCAAATCACAACAACCTTGAGATACCACTTCACACCAGGCAGAATGGCTAAGATCATAAACTCAGGTGATAGCAGATGCTGGTGAAGATGTGGAGAAAGAGGAACATTCCTGCATTGTTGGTGGGATTGCAAGCTGGTACAACCACTCTGGAAATCAGTCTGGTGTTTTCTCAGAAAATTGGACATAACACTTCCTGAGGACCCAGCTATACTATACCTAATCATATTCCCAGAAGATGCTCCAACATATAACAAAAACATATGCTTCGCTATGTTCATAGCAACCTTTTCTATAATAGCCAGAAGCTGGAAAGAACCCAGCTGTCCTTCAACAGAGGAATGGATTTAGAAAATGTGATACATTTATACAATGAAGTATTAGTCAGCTTTAAAATTAATGAATTCTTGAAATTCTAAGGCAAATGGATGGAACTAGAAAATATTCTGAATTAGTTAACCCAATCACAAAAGAACACACTTTGTATGCACTCACTGATAAGTGGATATCAGCCCAAAAGCTTGCAATATCCAAAATACAACTCACAGACCACAGGAAGCTGATGGAGAAGGAATATCAAAGTGTGGGTTCTTTGGTCCTTCTTAGAAGGAGTAAAAAAATACTCATGGGAGCAAATATGGTGACAGAGTGTGGGACAGAAACTGAAGGAGGGGCCATCTATAGACTTTTCCACCTGGGTATCCATCCCATGTGCAGTCACAAAAGGCAGACACTTCTGATGTGGATGCCAGGCAGTGCATACTTATAGATGCCTGATTTAGCTATCTCCTTAGAAGTCTTCCAGACTCTGACATATACAGAGTCTTCCAGACTCTGACATATACAGAGTCTTCCAGACTCTGACATATACAGCGGTGGATGCTCACAACTAACTATTGAACTGATCATGTGGTTCCCAATGGAAGAGTTAGAGAGAAGACTGAAGGAGAAAAAATGGTTTGTGGCCCCATGGGGAGAGATAGAATACCAACTAACCAGAGCTCCCAGTGTCTAAACCACCAGCCTGGGAGCACATAGGGAGAGACCTATGGCTCCAGCTCTGTAGGTAGGGAAGGAAGCCCTTGTCAGGCATAGGTGGGAGAGGAAGTCCTTGGTTAAATGAAGGTTGGATGCCCCAGTGTGTGGGAATTTGAGGATGGGGAGGTAGGATTCATTGAGTGGGTGGGGGCAAATCCTCATAGAAGCAGTAGTAGTGGGGATGAGATAGTGGGTTTCTGGGTGGGGGCAAATGTGAAAAGTGGATAACATCTGAAATGTAAAGAAAAAAGAAAGAAAAATGAGAATAAACTTTTGAATATGTAATTTGAGTAGAAACAAGAATTTTCTATAACTACTAAATTTCTAAATCGAAAGTTAAAAAAAGTCAAATTAAGTAAGCAAACAAAACCAAAATTCAAAACACATAAACAAAAACATGAATCAACCATATTCTCCTTACATGGCTATAAGTAGTTAAGAGCATATGCAATAGTTTCTGAAGAGATACCATGTTTTTGTTAGGAGCCGCGTGAGCGTGACAACATTCGCCATTACAAGATGGCGCGGGCATCATGTCCTCCCACTAGTAAACAACTGACTGCGCAGGTGCAAAAGGCAAAAAGCGTGCCAAAGTCACTGCCCATCCCGGGCGTATTATGGGTAATGAGTGAACAGCCAATCAGAAGTGATCACGTCACTCTAGGGTGTATATAAGCAGTGCCTTTTCCGGGCTTTGGGTCTTTCCGCTTCTGCTGATACAAGAATAAAGCCTCGCTGTAGTAACCACCCAAACACTGCCTCACGTGTCTCTTTCACGGGCGAAGGGGACTCAAAAAGGGGCGCGGAACAATGTTTTGATTGTAAATAATCATTGAAAATTGACTTATCTAATAATACAAACTCTGTCATTCCAATGTCCTATGCTATTTCACTAAAACATATCTTCTTTATTACATTCAAGTGCAAATAAAGAATCAATATAAGGTAATTTTTTAAGTTTTTCCAAGGAAATAAAACCATCATTTCAGTCAAAAAATGAAAGCTTAAAGGAGGTTAGCTAAATTATTTATCTTCATATAGCTTGCAATTGAGAAAGACTAGATAAACTTAACAAGTCTACCTCCAGAATACTGTTTTAGATACACATAAATGTTTACAGTATCTGAGAAAAGTATAACACTGTGTTTAAGCACTATTTGAAGGAGGATTATGGCAGAGAACTCTTCTGAATTATAAACAGTCCTATGCAAATTCTGAAAGCATGAGAAATCCCCCTTTACACTAGATAAATCTGTGACTTCTTCTTCAATTAAATATTTCCCATTTGTCTCAAATGTAATATGTCTGAAACAAAGCTAATTAATTTCACCTCTAAGCATGCCCTTCATGTTGTATTATTTTCTCTTTGTAAATAACATCATTATCTAACTGGCTGGTTGCCCAAGTCAAAACCCTTGGGGCTCTTGAGTCTTGGGTTAGTTCATGGGAAACATGGATCAAGCAAAAAGTTCTCCCATTAATAGTTCTGTTGTACACAGAATTTCTGCCTTAAAACTCTTATCAAGTTGAAGTTCTTATTCTTTGTTTTATTCCCTCACTATTTTTTTATTTTAGTTTGAGAAATTTTAAATACTTTCACCCAAACTTATCAAATTTCAGCAAAATATTCTTTTACCTTCTGTTTGAACTAATGAATTTAGGTAAATTGGAAGTTTACCCATCACTAGAACATGATCAAATATCAAGGATATAATAATTCACATGTACCAAGAATAAATATCTAAGAAACAACACAGCAAGTGATATCTTAAATCATAATAACAAAATTAGGAGATAAATTAAGTTACTATTAAATTTTATTAACACTTTGACCAATATAAACATTTCAGATAGTTACCAAAAGATTTTTCAAGAAAAAAAAAGAAAAATATAGCCTAAAGTTACTTAGGTTAAAAAAAAAAAACAAACAAAAAACAAAAAAACAAAAAAATCAAAATTAAACAAAGCAAACCAAAAATCTACTGTAAATAGAATTTGTACAAGGAATTAGAATGGAATAGGTGTTGAGAGAGGGAAGGACAATGGATGGAAGTTAATCTAGAGCAATAAAAGGGCAGTGAATGATGGAAATAAGCAAAGTCGTGTGCTTTCATGAATGTCTTAATTAAATCAATGAAGCAAATAAAGTAGTAAATCAAAGGTAGTGCTTGATCTCTGTTTAGCATCTTACTTGTCTACATTTACCTCTGCATATTCTCCCCACATGCTTATTTTATCCTGTACTCTATAGAAATCCTATATGCTATGTCTTTTTGAAAATCAATTACATTTGATTTTCTGCCAGGCTTGTGTTTTTTTATTAGTCATTTAATGTCTTTTTATATTTTGTAACAAACTTAGGTTCACCTAATTTTCCAAAGTTGTCTCAAAGATCTGTGGCAATGGACACTTGCATGTTATTTCCTCAATATGCTTTCCATATGATATTGTCCTAATTGCTTGCCAGCAACTACCTCTCTCTGCTTTATGTCTTTATATGTATTGACTTTTTTGCATCATTTTCAGTAGTACTATAAGCTACTGCTTTTACATGAAGCATTATGAAATCTACTTTATTAAATTAATACTTTCAATTATATTGAATAATTAATTTTGTGAATTATTTTATTTATTTATAAGTAACTAGGAAAATAAACTATATTTTTAACATTATGAGACTGATGTTATTTTGTTAGATTAATATCATAGCATTGAAAATTAATGTCCAATTGCTCTTAATATTCACCACTTTGTTCATAAAGTAACTCTATTTTACTGCCTACTAAAAAACATAATTTTTACTAATCCTGCATTTCCTACTTCCATGATTAGTAGGGTATTTCATTTTACTTCCAAGCTAAAATAATTATCCATCAAAGCTAACAATGTACAATATGTACAATATTATTTCCTCCAACTGGGCCAGATGCCAGTACCTGCAGCATTTTTTTAAATTAGATGATGTATTCTAGATGAAATTTTAGTGCCATTTTCTTCTTGTCATTTTTTAATTAATCACATTAACAGTCATAGCATTCAAATTCTTTTAATAGAAAAAATATTTGCCTCTATTATCTTAAGCACTAGTCATGAATCTTAAAACACAATTGATAATATTTCCTCCATACAAGCACCTGAGGCATAAGAATATTTGCCTATCATTGAGTTGATACTTTGATACTATGTTCTGTTCCTCTCTGTAAAAATTTCTGATGATTATGTCAAATTTTTGTGGTGTTTCATGTCCATGTTCAAATAGCTAAATGTTAAAGTATTATCCTCCAAATTTATCATTGTACAAATTTATCATTATACATATTAGTTAATCAGAAATGTTTTATAAAAATTAATAAAGCTAATATAAAACTGTGTATTAATTCTAATTCTTTAGTCTTTTCCACATAATAAATTAGGTGCAAATTTATGTAACAATTTTTACAAATTATGATTAAAGACCTATAAGCAGATCTCTAGATAAGTTTTTAAGGAGTCAAAATTTGGCTTGCTACACTAAAAATAAATAACTTTTGTTATTGTTTTAGGTATCTACTGCTTATAAATTAAATTTCAGTTATTTTTCTAAAAAATTACTGTGTCTGAAGAAAAATGTAGGTGTAAAGGGGAAGAAACATGTGAAGCACACAAGAGAAGAAAGAATTCATTCAATCAGGACTGAATATGTGAAATTAGGGAGACATGCAATGGGAGAATACTACAAAGCTAAGGAAGTAACAGAAATCCTCATGCATTAGAAGCAGCATCATAAGAATGACCTCATCACAAGCTTAGCCTAATAGACAATGATGACATATAACACCTTGTGAACTATGGGTATTCATTACTATAGCAGTAAATTCTTTTAACATTGAAGTATTGTCAACAGACACTCTGTGAAACTTCCTTAGTTTTATGAAGTTTGGCCCTGTATACTTACTTCTCTAAGAAGAACCCATAATCTTTCATCTTTCTAAGAGGACAGGTTTGGGTCTATTTTTTTCCCACAGAAACAGAAATATTGAAGGGATCATAGACACAACAAAATGGTATACTCTATTGACTACCAGTGCAACTTCAAATTATAGAATAGCAACACACATATTGAAAGATAAAAAATAATTTTACCAAGTCCTTCAGTTAAATTTGATAGAAAGAAGAGAAATATATATGAAATGAATAATCTGAGACAGATTTTTTTGTTTGCTAGTTAAGTGATACATCATAACTTTGCATTACCCATTGAGGCTGCAATAAATTATCCTATTTTTACCAGTTAGAATATTCTAACTTTTTTTACTGGTCACCCTTTAGTGTTCTCAACATTTTTACTTGTGTCATTTCTATACAAATTAGCATTGAGTACTTAATCTGTCTAAGATATCTTCTGGAATATTAGAGTGAATCAATGTCAAGCCCACAAGATTATTGTCTGAATTTGATTAAGATACTGGTATTGGAGATTGGTTCTAATGCTTTAAATTAATCTGGCCCCCAAAATCAAGAATTTGCATATCCAAACACTAAAGGTCTTTGTCACCAATTGGTTTTTGGTTGATCAATAAAGAACTTACAGTCAATAACTAGGCATGTAGATTAGGGTAGGACTTTGAGATTTGCACTGCTAGGGAGCAGGGGAGAGGAAGGGAGCAAAGGTTGCCGTGACCAGAAAGAAGAACGAACTGACCTAAAGTCTTGCTGATATGTAAAATCAGGGAAAGTGGCCACATGGGCCACTTACCCAATTTTATTTGAGATAGCAGAGATGAAATATAAATTTTAAATATAGATATAGATATTAACTCATGAGTACTGAAGGGGAGTGCATGCTAGCAGTGGGTAAAACTAGAAACGCCCAACCATTAAAATAGTCAAGTCATATTAAAATTAACTGATGTGTGTGTGTATGTGTGTGTGTGTGTGTCTTTCATTCATGAATTCAGAGAGTTCTTGGGCAGGGGCAGCAAACTCACCTGACCAGCCTGGGAGAAAAATGATTTAACAAACTACCTCTCTATATATGTTGTAGCACTAAAGCTCTGTTCAGCGACTATTGTTCAGGAGTCCCTTACTTTCACCTTCCCTGCTATGCCAGGCTTGACTTTCTATTTATTTTCATAACCATCCATGGCAGGCAAATTTCTTTTTACACTTGAATTACTTCCACCATCTTGGCAGGCCACAGCCTAAATCCTCTCTATTTTTAAAGACTGAATTGACTATACTGTGTCCAAGAAGACAGGAGAGCTTCTATATTTCAATCTTGATACCTTCGATCACCTCTAAAAATCTCTCTTCGCAACATACTTTAACACAGGCCACATGAGTAAGAGTGTCAACCTCAGGGCAACAACAGGATATCTGAGGAGTCCTTGTAAGGATCCAGGATTGATAAATGTAGCATAAGCCAGAAGCCTCCAACCACACCAGTTACTCATTGTAGTAAACATTTGCGAGTAAAGCTGATTGGGCAAAAGAGTATTCTGGGTGACAAACTGTGACACAACACAGCTGCCATAGAAAAAAAATGTGTTTGTACGCTTTTTCTGTGTTTGTATTTATTTATTTATTTATTGTTTGTTTGTTTGTTTGTGTGTGTGTGTGTGTGTGTGTGTGTGTTTATACAGAGGGTATAAGGGAAAGAGGATAGACACAGTGAAATGAGTAGATGTGTGAGATTGGGTGTATAGTATGAAATTTAGAAAGAATCAATAAAATGGTAAAAAAAAATAAAACACAAAATCAAAAGATTGTCAACATCTTTAGTGAATTGTGTTTTTTTGAAATGTGCCATCATACTACAAAAAATGGCACCCAGCTGCCTAAGAGTCTCTTACTCAAACAGTTGACTACCTAATATGCATTGTGATCAGGCAAAGACAGAGAACGAAAACTTGAGGTCAGTGGGCCTCAAGACTAAATAAAGAAGTTGGTGAATCACATCCCTAAAGGAACCTCATATCTGACCTCTAGTATCTATCATTTTGTAGTCCCTATTGTTTCCAGCAAGAATAAGCTCTGTTTTTCTGTCAAAGACCCAGATGTGAATTTCTTTTTCATTATTCTTCTTCCTCACATTCCTATTCTCAGCCATTTTCCCTAAGAAGTGACTATTTCTTGTTCTGATTATTGAGGATATGATTTAATATACAAATATTTTAAAATAAACACATTCAAGTAACACATACAAAACTTATTCATATCCATTTTTAGATAGTAATTGTAACACATTTGTGGCATGGCAACCTGTAAAATGTTTATTTTAATATTGAATTTCTGAGGTTGGATGACAAAAAAATAATATCATAAGTAATCAATTAGAATATTAGGTAAGACCTACTTATAATAAATCATGTGCTCCATCCCCCAAGGAAACATATGCTGGTTTAGACATTGTACATTTTTCCAATTGTACTATATTATACACTTAAACATATATTTATAGGAGTATATATAATTAACTAATATTTTAAGGCTAGGAAGAATTATAAGAAGGTCTAGAAATCATGACATTTTATTGCTTATGGTTTCTATAATTAATATTTTATGACAATGGTTTTAAGCCAGCAGAGAGTAATTTATTGAATATCTTGATTATCAGCCACAGAACTGTGAAAATAATCCATTTGGAAATTAATACCTCTATTCCAGGGAAATATTTCTTTTATATCTAGATTTATATTCTATCCTTTGCAAAATGTATTGCAAGCAGTATTTTAAAAATATTAACCTGCCATATATATATGAATGATTTGGATGAAAATGAATTGAGGAATGAATATCTAAAAGAGACTCATTGCCTATTGATATTTCAGTTAAGCTCATGTTAAACCTAAAAAAAAAAAAAAAAAAAAAAAAAAAAAAAAAAAAAAAAAAAAAAGAATTTGTTTCAAACATTCAGCCATCCAGTGATAAGGATTTAGAGTGGGGATGGTAAAAATCCTGGAAGCAGATACAAATCAGGGATAGTGATAGCTGATAGAATGAAAATCTTGGCTATATCAAAGATGTAATGCTATGTCATAATGTCAGGAGATCTACGTGTTAATCTGCTTATATCTAAATGAAAATATACTGTTTGCATTTGATGCTAATAATGGTGAATTTATACATATAAATAGGTATGCATGTATTTATTCTAGGTCTAAAATGTGTTTGCTACTACTCAAAAACTCAATTATGTGCATAATCTAATATAGTGGTTTACACTATGAGCCACCGACTTTCCCTAATCATATGAACCCAAGAATGTATTTGGTGTGTGTGTGTGTGTGTGCATGTATGTGTATAATCACATATTAAATGCATAAATACAATTTGTTTGTTTCATATAATACTATTTGCATATGTATATGTTTTCAGAGGTAACTATTTGGTATCTGATAACCAATTGGGTTGCTCTTCACAAGGAAAGACTAGTTTTCCATCTATAGTTATTTGTCTAGGGATAAGGCCTTATAAGCTTTTGCCTCATCCAGATTAGAATGTTTATTGATGTAATCCTTGTACAATTCATATTTAGGCAATCATGAGTCTTCATGAATGTAGATTTTGACATATCTAAAAAACATAATCCTCAAAAAACCTCCCTGTGCTTCGGACAATGATCTCTGGCCTAAAATGCAGGAGTTATACTTTTGATGTTTTAGTAGTAAATTGGCCCTCAACTCTATATTTTGATCAGTTCTGGCTTTCTGTAATAGTCTTTGTCTAATGTAAAGAGAAGTTCTCTTTCTAAAGGGAAAGTGGTCCTTACGAAACTATCTGTGGATATATAAATAAACATTTAGAATGTAGTCTGAGCTTTTGCTGGCTTAGTGAAGTTGAAGCTGTAGGTTCTTCTTCAAGATTATTTATTGAATCTACCAGCCTTAGGTTGTTCACTAGGTTTAATGTCCCAGGAATAATTTCCCTTTTGTTAATGAGGCCTTAACTCAAATTAAAGAGCTATTCAATACTTGCATGCTATGTAGTCCACTGCTGCACCCTTAGGATTATTGTCCCATACTGGCTAGTGTTATGTGTCACAGGCTTCATAGTTGGCTAAGATTATTGGTTGCTTACTTTCTTTGGAAGCATACAAGGCATCTTCTGGTACTATGAAAACTAACCCTTGTAAAAGAAGCTTTCACATCAGTACATGTTAACTTCAGTAACAGGGATTTACTTTCTATATGTGTGGGGCTAAAAAAGGCATTAACAATAGCCTGCAAAATTTTAGGGGTCCCTTGAGAAAGCCTTATCCGCATTTCAAAAGTGTGCTTGTAATGTCTGTTGTGAGCTTTTTGTTAGATGGAGATTATAATTATATAATTTCTCCATTCCCTTTCCTCATTCCTACTCCAAACTCTCTTATGTACCTGCTTCTCAATCTCATGGCCTCTTTTTATAAATGTGTGTCTGTGTCTGTGTCTGTGTGTGTGTGTGTGTAAATATAATGTTACAAGTTTTTCAATCTGTTTAATATCTCTTGATTTAAATAAAAACAAGTTCTACCGTATGGTATTAGATAACCAATTGGTATGCTCTTCCTTAGGGAAGGCTGTATTGCTATGCTCAGAATTCCTTATTTGCATTTTAAATTTGTGAAGATTATCATTATTATACTATTTTATGGTATTTATGCATAATGAATTCTTCCCAAGGACTGCTAGTGATAACCATATTACTTCATCCTCAAGGCTATCACTGCTCCTTGGTATAGAATAGACTGTTCATAGTAGTTGTAGATAGAAGTTACATCTTTCCCTTTTAATTGGTATTGTCTCTGTAACAGATCAAATTAGCCACCATGTATATAAGGTCATGATATCGTATTACCTAGTAATAGGAAATAGTTATAAATAATTATCAAATTAGTTGTAAATTGATTACTAAATACCAAAAATAAATTATTTTGCACAATAAATATTACAAAATAATTATATTAATGTATTTTAATAAATGTGAATATTTACTAAGGATACATTGTACTTAACTTCTTTACAGTCACTCTTATTCCCTAAATGACAAAATATTCATCTCAATCTTATTCTTCATTTGGCACAATTATACTCTTGAGATATATATAGTATTTCTATATTCTAAATATCTTGTATCAGTATATATATATATATATATATATCACATATAGATATAATGAATGTAAAACAAATATTAGCATGCTAATATTTATAATTGATATTTTGAAAAATTACATACTGTGAAATTGAAAAATGAGAGAAAAAAAAGAGAAATAAAGCAGCATAGGAGATCATGGGGATGTGGTATGAGCATTGTCTGGTGGGTTGAGTTGTGCATCCTGCATGTCTGCTGCCCCAAGAGCCTTGACCACAGCCAGCAGGGCAGAGACATCGGAATTTGACTGTGTTCACTCCACTTGGCCCCAGGCAGATGTCAGGCTGTGAGAAGCCTCGATACTCCTATCCTGGGGTGGAATGAACACAGCCTGCAGTCCTGCAGGGGCTGGAGCTCTCGGGTTGGGGGATCCCCAGGCCAGGAGGAAGCCTGGAACTGACTAGTCTCAGGCCTTGGGCTCTCAGGAGTAGCTGAGAGGCCCAGGAAGGACTGAGACTAGGGGCATATGGGCTGGATTGACCTGCAGCCAAAAGGGCAGAGGGGGAGAAGCTCCAGGGGAGCTCTGTGGGAAGGGGGCTCTTGGTGATAGCAACTTGCTTGGCTAGGCTTTGGCTGGGTCCTTGTGGCTGGAACATAGAGAGGTCATTGACAGGAGGGTAGAAGGTGGCTCTATACCTTCTTCATGCTTCCTCACAGCGGGACTCCAAAGCAGAGAGGTAGTTCGTGGTCTTAAAAATATTTATTGTCATGGTGGAAAATGGATGAAGCTTTACCCCATGTTCTCAGGGTGGGTCTGAAGTTAAATACCTTTTGCAAGGAGGAGGAGGGTTTGGGAAGGAATGCTTAATTGGCTACAGCCTCTGGGTTTTAGGTATCTTATGAATATGGAGATGTCTTGAGGCTCTGTGGCCTGTGTCAAGCTCTCTACCTGTACTACTTGACTCATGGCCACAAAACTTTTTGTGAAAGGGGCTGTGGAGGGCTGTAGCTATGTGAAAACAGCCAGAGGGCCCAGGATCAAGGCAAAACTCCTGTTGTCCCTCTGATGGTCTCTGGGGCTCAAAGCCAGCTCAACCAGGTACCCAGCTGCCTCTCACAGCTCACTGCCCAACAGGAGATACAGAAAGAAAGCAAATCAATCTAGAATAATAGGGCTCTACAGAGAGAGAGAGACAGAGAGAGAGAGAGAGAGAGAGAGAGAGAGAGAGAGAGAGAGAGAGAGAGAGAGAGAGAGAGAAACAGAATTTGCAAACCCAACATTCTCAGCTCTAAGAAATAAAAAACAGCTATTGATTTAAAAGCACCATTAATCAGTATAGCTTAATCAATTTCAACACAAAATTCTTCTAAAATTGAAATGTTAAGATCAATCCAAACTATTAAAAAGATAAATGTAGAATGCACAGCAAACAAAGAGGTTCTTGTTTTATTGAAATGAAGTGACTAAAATGAATTGAAATAGCAATCACTTAGGTTTATTGGTACATGGTTGGGACTACAGAAGTTTGTTGATTTGTGCCTACTTAACAGCACACTATTTTGGATTTGCAGCTTTAATTTGGATGTGGCATGCGTTATGACTCTTTTTCCCTTTGGTTTATGGGATCTGCTTATGTTTTAGTTTCAGTATTAATGAGATTCATCTGCACATGTATGAACTTCATTGTGTACTGCAAGTTATCCCCAATTAAAATGAATTTCTGAACCTCTTATAAAATATTTTCTTCTTACTTTCTCCCATTTCATCCATCATTTTAGATACTTTAAAATCTACATTATTTCTGAAAGATACCAAAAGTAAATAAAAAAGAATCTTCTAATCTGCAGTGGCAGAAATAATCTACAGAATAAATTTGAGTCTCCATATTCAAATTATTTATGGTCTAGGACAGTGACTCTGAAAACCTATCTCACAATGCTATCATTTAGTATACTTCCTCATGTTTTGACCCCCAATCATAAAATTTTTTTCTTTGCTACTTTATAGCCATAACTTTGCTACTGTAACAAATCATTATATAAATATCAGATATGTAGTTTTTCTGATATATGACCCCTGTGAAAAGGTCATTTGACCCTAAAGATGTCTCAACCCACAAGGTTGAAACCACTGTTTAAGAGGTTTTTTTGGGCTTGTGGTTAACCATCAAGAAAAAAAAAAGACTTCAATATGATTATATTCATTATCAAAGTAGATATTTGTATATTGAAGATGTACATGTGTAAATTAAAGGCTACAATCTTTGTAAATGACTATTAAATAGAAGCTGTCAATATTTACAGTTGGTTTTCCACTTCAAAAAAATTATTTTTCAAGAAAACAGTATTACATAGTTGGGTGGTTTGATTAGGAATCGCCCCCCCCATAAGGTTTTATATTTGAAAATTTGGTTATTAAGGAGTGGCACTACTGGTCAGAGATTAAGAAGTGTGCACTTGTTGTTGTATTGTTGCCATGTTGTGGGTAGAATGACACCAAAGGATGATTTAGTGGTTTAAATGCTCAAGCTAGGCCCAGAGTTCCCTGCTCCCCTTCCTTCTGCATGTCAATTTGGATGTAGAATTATCACTATCTCTCAAGCATCATGCCTGCCTGTAAGGAGCAGGCCCTAAACAGGACCAACTCCATGTTTGTAATAGGAAAGAAAACAAGTTTGAGGTGAAGTTGCTTTGAAGTGCTGTGGTAACCAGAAGTTGTTTTTATAATCAAAAGTTGTTTTGAAAACCTTATGAATCAAAATATTTGTACATTAAAATAAGTGGTTTTGAATAAGTGTGATAACCAGCTGTAATGAAGTCATAGCCCTACAGATAACCAGACACATCTGGTTATCTGCCATGTATGTCAGAAGTAACCCTAATTCAAGCATAAAAAAGGAGCCCTTGGCCGGAACACTTCATCACATTGGAAGCCATTACTGGCTAGCATGATCCTCTGTCCAGGCCTCCTCTGTAGCCGAGAGACTGAGCCCTCTGAGCCCGATCATCAAGCTGAGAGACCAAGCATTCTGCTGCACCTGATCATCAAAGCAGCAGCTGAGAGACCAATGCTCCTATCTTCACAGTCAAGCACTCTCTGGACCTGAGCTGCTGGAAACTACAGTCATAAGGACTCAGGTCATATAACCCACAATTAATAATATACTTACTGCTATGTTTACTTCTTTGTTGATTACCAACTTATTATTTGTGTACTAAGAGTCTAGGGGAACTGACCATCTCACAGTCAATCCACAGTATACGATTCCTGCATGGAGAGGACCTGTTGCTCCTCTCCCCATGGGGACCCTAAAACCTTATCACAACCTGCTCACGACAGATAACAGACTGGGCTCGCAACACTGCCTTATGCTCCCATGCTTTCTGCTATGCTGATAAAGTAATAAAGGACTAAATCTATGAAAATGTAATCCAGTCCAAATAAATGTTTTTTTTATAAGTATGTTTATGGTCATGGTATCACTTCACTTCACATTAATGGAAGACTGATTAGGACAGAAGATAATACCAAGACTTGGGTAATGCTATGACATACCTGACTGTTTTGCTCCTTGCTTGTATGTGGACTTTTGGATTTTGGATTAGGAAAGCAGCATAATGCTTTAAACTGAGCATAATGGGTCACAAAATTAGGATTATGAAAAACCATAGTTGTGAAAGCAGTGTAGAATGTGATTGCCTGACTCAAGAGATTTAAAAAGTGGCCTAGAGACCATTCTTTTGTGAGATTTTGGTGAATACTGTGCTTGCTTTTTGCCCTTCTCCAAAAAAATATGCCTAAAGCTAAATTGAAGAGTTTGGATTAATGACATTGGCAGAGGTGCTTTCAAGACTGCCTAGTATTGATTCTGTCCTTTGGCTAGTAGTGCTTACTCTTATGCAGATCTAGAATGAAAAGGAGCAAGCTGAGCCAGGAAAAATACAAAGTGTATTATTCTGTGAATAAAAAAAGAACACTAGAAACTCCAGTGCTCATGAAGATCAAGGTTAAAGAAAAGTCTGGACCTAAATAGAATGTAGGGAACTTCCTGGAAGTCTCCAAGAGCTAAGATTCCAGAAATTTAAAAGCCTGGTGTTATGATGCATGCCTTTCAACCCAGTTCTTGGGAATCAGAGGCAGGTTGATCTCTAGATTTCTAAGTTTCAGGACAGCCTGGTCCACAAATCAAGTTCCAGGACAGCCAAATATATGCAGAAAAGAAAACCAGTGAAACCAGAAGGCTACTGAAAGATGAATTTAAATAAGGGGGGCATATTCCAAACCCAGCATATAACAGAACTTGATAGCTTTGTCCATATGATCATGGTTTAAAGTCAAAAATAAAAGAATAAGGTTATACAATCTCCCTTTATGGCTGAGGAATCATTTTGAGGCCAGGCATGTTTCACAGGTGTTCTTTTATGGAGGCCCATGCAGTGAGGCCAGGCATGTTTCACAGGTGTTCTTTTATGGAGGCCCATGCAGACCTTTGTATTTTGCTGTGAAGGTGAATCCTGGATCACCTTTAAGTCTGCAAGGTGATGGAGATATCAAAGCCATAAGATACCTGTCAAGGATAGCTGCATGCAGACTGGGAGTAGAACCAGCCCCTAAAAGAGAAGAATTTTACAGCTGACAAAGCTAAAAGAAGGTGAAGATCTGAAGATTCCTTTGAAGGGAGATGTGGACAAAGAGTTTGGAGTTTGCTCTACTGGTTTTAAGTCTTAACTATGGTCCAATATTTCCTCACTAAGCTCCTTTTTCTATCTTTTTGAATGGTAATGTATATTCTGTGCAATTGTACATTGAAAGTATGTAATATGTTTTTTAAATTTATTTCACAGGGAATTATAATTAAGAGATTGCCTTGAGTCTCTGATAAGGCTTTAACCTTTGAAATTTTAAATAGTGTTGAAATTGTGATAGACTATGGAGACATTTGACATTGGACTGATAGCAGTTTTGAATTATTGAAGGGCTACAATCTAATAAGAGCCAGCTAGTAGAATTTATATGAATAGAAATGACCCCCTATATATTCATATTTTTTAATATTTGTTCACTAGGTAGTGGCATTACTTAATAGAAATTAGAAAGGCTAACCTTGTTGAAGTAGATATTGTTTTGGTGGATGTAGTGCATCAATAGGTGTGTGATTTGGGTTTTCAAATGTTCAAGCTAGGCCCAGTGTTTCCTTCTTCCTTATGCTAGCTGATCTGGATTTATAATTCTCAACAATCTCTCTAGTGCCATGCCTGATTGTGTGACATCTTGCTTTCTGCCATTCTAATAATGGACTAAACTTCTAAAATGGTAAGCCTGCCCCAATTAAGTTATTATTATTATTATTATTATTATCATCATCATCATCATCATCATCATCATCATCATCATACCATCACCATCATCATCATCATCATTATTTCCCTTGGCCATAGCGTTACTGTTCATATTTGTAAAAAATGATTTATTTATTTTTGTGTGTTGAATCTTTGCCTGCATGTATGTCTGTGTGACAGTGCCAAACACTCTAAAACAGGAGTTAATGACAGTTGTGAGCTGTCATGTGGGTGTTAGGAAATTGGACCCTAGTCCTCTGAAAAAATATCCAGTGTTCTTAACCATTGAGGCTTCTCGACAGCCCTCCTTATTTACATGTTTTGTTTCAGTAACTTTTTTTAAAATTTAAGATAAAGGAGATTTTTAGCATTTCTTTTTGGTACAAGAAGCAAAATAATTAAGGTTCAAGTTAATTTCATGCATAAATATATTCACATGCTAATTTACACTTAAGACCTATGTACAAAGTACATCATATGAGAGATTAGGGACAATGAAAGCTTATGCTATCACATATGACAGTATGAAGAATCATGAGAACTACATTAAAAAAGCCACACTGTGTATACTGTTTATACTAGGAGAGACACTTAGCTTACATCTTTCATTTACACTTTGGGACATATCTCATCTAGCCAAGGATAACTATAGCTGTCTCATTATATCACTTTCATTTCCATAATTCAAAAATTATACTTATACAGATTATTCAGCAATACCTTGTGACTTGTATATATGTGAATCAGCAAAATTTCTAGAAGTTCTGAAGATGATACTGAGACTTGCTATCAGATATTTACTGAAATCTGAAATAGAATACTGTGGTGCAAAACCTACAAAAGTGTTTATGATATTGCTAATAGAATAAAAATAAGTCTTCCAAGGTGACTATGAAAGACACCTTTAGTGATGAACTGGAAAAAAAGATGAAAAACTAAAGGAACATCATTGCTACAGAACTGTCAGCTATATTTTGTTTTGTATTCAAAGGCAAAATCAATACAAACTTATATGATAAATAATGAGAACAATATTGCAGTAGAGTTCTATGTGTGAATGACAATGCCTGTGTGCCACTGTTAAAATTAGACCCCTTAAATAGAGATATTTACATGAGGTAACCCAGAACCAAAAGGACACACATGGTATGTACTCCCTGATAAGTGGATATTAGCAATAAGCTACAGAATACCCATGATGTTCCTCACAGACATAAAAAAGTTAAACAAGAAGAAAGGCCCAAGAGAGGATGCTTCAATACCACTTAGAAGGAAAAACAGAATAATCATGGGAGGAAAAGGGAGGAACTGAGTGGAATATGGTAAGGGAAGGGAAATATGGGGGCAGGATCAGATGTGGAAAGAAACAAGAGAGAGGCCCAGATGGCCAGAAGAATGAATGGAAATATGCAGCTGCCAGAAGTGAGGATTGGGAGAAATCTCTAGGAAGTCCCAGAGACTTGAGAATGAGGAGACTCCCAGGAGTCAGTGTAGGTGACCTTAGATGAAATTCCCTTCAGGTGATGGAACCTGAAGGGATATCTCTAGTGGCCAGACAGGACTGTCTGTGGAGGGACAGGGACACCAACCAACCTACAGAGTATTCTAACCAATATTGCACCTGTCTAGAAAAATGTAGGGACAAAAATGGAGCAACAAAGGAATGGCCAATCAGTGACAAGTCCAAATAGGAATCTATCCCATGGCCAGGCAACAATCCCTGACATTATTACTGTTGTTATGTTGCTCTTGAATACAGGAGCCTAGCAAAGCTGTCCTCTGAGAGGCTCTACTAGTAGATGACTGAAACAGAGGCAGACACCTACAGCCAAGTATGGTACAGACGTCAGGGACCTCCTTAGAAGAATTAGGGAAAGGTGTGAAGTAACTCAAAGTGATGGCAACCCCATAGGAAGACCAACAGTGTTAACTAACCTGAACTACTGGAAGTTCCCAGAGACTTAGCCACTGACCAAAGAGCATACACAGGTTGATCTTAGGTACTCAGCACATATGTAGCAGAGTGCTGGCTTGTCTGATCTCACTGGGAGAGGATGCACCTAATTCTGTAGAGACTTGATGCTTCATGAAGGGGGGTAGGGTATGGGAGGCATCCTCTCGGAGGTGAACAGAAGGGGAATAGGATAGAAGAACTCTGCGAGGGGATACCTGGAGTAGGGAGGCAGCATCTGGTATGTAAATAAACTAAATAAACTAAATAAATAAATAAATGAATAAATAAATAAAGTCTTTTAAATTGGACTTTGTTCTAATGAACAGAATGTAGGTTCTTATTTTTAAAAAAAAGCTTTATATAGCCCCTGCTCTTTAACATATTTGCATAGTCACACATAAGCACACAGCTTTGCCTACCTCTGAATGACGTGGCATCAAGCAAACAAAGCAGATGCTCTTACTGGCTTTGGAAGTTAAAAATCTGCCCTAAGAAAACAACTGAGGAGTCCAGTGGAACTCTATTTTGCTTCAGTGGGGCCCTTGTGAAACCTCAACAATGTCCCCTGCTTGCCTGTGAAAATCTTTGGGGTCCCAAAGCTAACCAGCTTGGAACCCTGCCAGACTAGTCTTGTCCTTGTCAGAACCACACTACATCCCAGTTAGGTCCAGTGGGAACACAATAGCAAAGCAGGATCCACTCGGGACACAGCCCATAGAGTAGGATCTGCTTGAGGTACAGAGAGCAGTGTTGGGTACCCTAACCTCCATTGTCTGGCACATCTTCCCTGCCCCTGCCCCTGCCCCTGCCCCTTAACCTTCTTGAGAAATCCTGCTGCTATCAGGATCACCCAGCCAGTATCAATGAAAATCAGGTGCCTAAAGGACAAAATAGGAACACAATCAATAAAACCCAGAGGAATTTGGCATCATTCAAGCCTAACTGACCTGCTACAACAAACCCCGGATAGACTACAAAAACAGAAGCACAAGAAGAGGATTAAAATCCAATCAATTAAAGATAATGTAGGCCTTTAAAGAGGACATAAATGAATCCTTTAAGGTAATATAGGAAAATACATTCAAACAGGTAGAAGCACTAAAATAGAAAACAAATAAATATAAAGAAATAAAAAAATAACTGGTGAATGATATGAATAAAACCATCCAAGACCTGAAAAGGGAAATAATAGCAATAAAGAAAACCCAAAGTGAGGCACTCCTGGAGATGAAAAACCTAGGAAAGAGAACAGGAACTACAAAGTAAGCATCTCCAACAGAATACAGGAAATGAAAGAGAGAATTTCAGGTATAGAAGATATGATAGAAGAAATCAATGTATTATAAACAAAATCTAAAAGATTCATCATACAAACTGTCCAGAAACTTTGAGACACTATGAAAAGACTAAATACAAGAATAGAAAGCATTGAAGAAGAAGATTCCTAGTTCAAAGGACCCAGAAAATGTCTTTAAAAATCATAAAAGAAAAATTTCCATAAACTAAAGAAAGAGGTGCCTATAAAGGTACAAGAAGCTTACAGAACACCAAATATATTGGACCAGAAAATAAAATTCTCCCACCACATAATAATCAAAAAAATAAATATACAGAACAAGAAAATATTTTAAAGAAGCAAAGAAGAAGGCCAAATAATCTATAAAGTCAGACTTATGAGAATTTCACCCAGTTTCTCATTTGCAACTCTAAAAGCTGGAAGGGTCTGAGAGGTCTTGCAGGCCCTAGGAGAATACATATGTTAGTCCATACTACACATAGCAAAACTTTCAATGACCATAGATGGAGAAAACAAGATATTCCATGACAAAAGTAAATTTAAACTATACCTTTTTCCACTAACCCAATTCTATAGAGGATATTAGAATGAGAACTTCAACCCAACAAGGCTAACTACACTCAACAAAACACAGGAAATCAGTAATTTTATAGAATTAAAACCAATAGAAAAAAATACAAACACACACAACCACTCAAAAACACACATGTATACACACACACACACACACAACCAACACTAACCTTAAAATAACATAAAGTAACAGTTTATGTCATTAATGTCTCTCAACATCAATGGACTAAATTCTGCAGTAAAAAGACACAGATTAACTGAATGGATACATTGTACTGTATACATGAAAGATACCTCAGCGACAAAGATAGCCATTATCAGTATAATAGTCTGGAAAAGGTTTTCCAAGCAAACAGACCCAAGAAACAAGCTGGAGTAGCCATTTTAATATCTAATAAAAATAGACTTTCAACCAAAAGCAATCAAAAGAGACAGGGAAGGACATTTCATATTCATCAATGAAAAAAATGACCAAGAAAACATCTCAATTCTGATTAGCAATACTCCAATGCAAGGGCAACCAAAATTGTAAAAGAAGCATTACTAAAGCTTAAACCTCACATTGTACCCTACACAACAACCTGCTCTCACCATAGGAAATCTCATCAAGACAGACACTAAACAGAAAAGTGACAGAAGTAACAGTGGTTATAATTCAAACGGACCTAACAGATATCTATGGAAGCTTTCACCCAAAACATAAAAGAAAATACCTTCTCAGCACCTCTCAGAACCTCCTCCAAAATTTACTATATAATTGGTCACACAGCAAATCCCAATAAATACAACAATACTGAAGAATCCCCAAGCATCATATCAGATAAAAGCTGGATTTCAACAACAATAGAAACACCAGAAAACCTACATACTAATCAAAACTGAACAAATCTCTACTCAGTGATCACCGGGTCAGGGAAAAAAGTAAAGAAACAAATTAGAGACTTTTTATAATTCATGAAAATGAGGGCACAACATATGCAAACTTATGGGACACTATGAAAGCACTGCTAACAGGAAAGTTCATAGCATTAATTTCCTCACAAAGAATTTGGAGAGTTCTAATATTAACAAATTAAAATTATATGTAAAGACTCTAGGGGAAAAAAGAAGCAAACATACCCAGGAGGAGTAGATTGTAGAAAATAATCCAACTCAGAGCTGAAACCAATCAATTAAAAACATTGGGAAAATCAACAAGATAGACAAATCCTTAGTCAAACTAATGAAAAAGTAGAGAGACAGTACCTGGGTTAACAAAATGAAAAGGAAGTAAATTCAAAAAATCATTAGGTCTTACTTCAAAAGCCTATACCCCCCCCCCAAATTGGAAAAATCTAAAAGAAATGAATGATTTCTACACAGATACCCATTACCAAGGCTAAATCAAGATCCGGTAATAAATAGAATCAATCATTAAAAGTCTCCCAACCAAAAAAAACAAAACAAAACAAACAAAAAAACAAAACCCAGGACCACATGGTTTTAGTTCAGAATTCTACCACACTTTTAAGGAAGAAATAATACCAATAATCTTTAAACTACTCAACAGAGTAGAAACAGATGGAACATAGATAGCCAAGCTCAGTCTACGAAGCCACACACCTTGATACTAAACCACCTTGATACTAAACCACACAAAAACTCAAAGAAGAAAGACGTATTTGTGACTTATTTTCCTAATGAATATGGATACAAAAATATTCCATAAAATACTTGATAATCAAATACAAGAATACATTAAAGACTTCATCCAACATGACCAAGATGGCTTCATTCAAAGCATGCAAGGATGGCTCAATATATGAAAATCCATCAATGTAATCTACTATATAAAAAAAAAAAAACTGAAAGAACAAAAGATGATTGTCTCACTAGATGAAGAAAATGCATTTGACAAAATCCAACTCCCCTTCATGTTAAAAGTCTTGAAAAGATCCAGTATTGTATTTGAGGTTTACGCTTAAATACAATAAAGGCAATATACAGCTAGCCAATAGCCAACATCAAATTAAATCAAGAACAACATAAAGTACTTCCACCAAAACTATGAACAAGATGAGGCTGCCCACTCTCTTAATATCTCTTCAATATAGTACATAAAGTTCTAGTTAGAGCAATAAGAAAACTAACCAAGGTCATTTGGATACATTCTGGAAAGAAACAAATCAAAATAGCATTATTTAAAGAAAATATGATATTATACAAAAGTGACACAAAAATTCTACCAGAGACGTCAACAGCTGAGAAATACCTTCAGCACTGATGTGGTTGGATAAAAAATTAACTCAAAAATCAGTATCCCTCCTTTATAGAAGTGATAAACCACTTGAGAAAGAAGAAAGGGAGGCAGTATCCTTCACAACACCCACAAATTCTATAAAATACCTTGCTGAGTTAGATGCCAAGAATCCAAACCAGCAGTCAAAAAATGGAATACAGAGCTAACCAGAATTCTCAATAGAAAAATCTTGAATGGCCAAATATCACCTAAAGAAATGTTCCACACCCTAAGTCATCAGGAAGATGCAAGTCAAAACGAGTCTGATATTCCATCTTACACTCCTCAGAATGCCTAAGATCAAAAAGTCAAAGGACAGCTCATGCTGGCAAGGTTGTGGACCAAGGGGAACACTCTTCCACCATTGCTGGGAGTACAAACTTGAGCAAACATTCTGTGTGCTGGTTTCTAAGAAAAGTAAGAATATTTCTACCTCAAGACCCAGCCATACCACTCCTGGCCATATGAACAAAAGGGATGCCACAAAAAGACCAGAGGAGTCTACTAATATGGATCCTTGGGAGCTTCCAGAGACTGAACCATCAACCAAAGAGCAAGCACAAGCATGGCTAAACCTAGGTGAATATGTAAAGAGTGAGCGCATGGTCTTGTGCCAGTCTCACAGCAACTGAAGCAGGGGCTATCCCTGAGCTGGTTGCCTGCCTGCCTGTGTATCCTGTGCTCCTAAATGGACCGCCTTATCTGACCTCAGTGGAAAAAAAATATGCACGTAGTCCCACAGGAACTTGATGTGTGTGTGTGGTGGGGCAGGATATGGATGTTTGTGGTGGGTGGGGGTTGTGTTTAGTGTGTGTGCATGGGGGTTGACACTCAGAGGGAGGCTTCCCTTTCTCAAAATAGAAGGCAAAGGTGAAATGTAGAGAGGACTTTCATGAGGGGCTACTGGGCAAAGAGGGGTCTGATATTGAGTTGTAAAGTGAATAAATAAAAAAAAATAAAGAAAAGAAAACCACTGAGCCTGTAGTACTGTGTCATTGAACTCCTTGGCCTCAAAATTGTGAGAAAGACATTTTGTTGTCTATAGATAATCTCACTTCTTGTATTTTGTTAATGAAATGTGATAGGTGATAGTATTGAGACACATAGAGACTTACATATTGGTACCCATCTGTGTTGATACTGCCCCATGTACACACTCTGTTAAAATGGAGAATGGAGGGTGTTTGAAGATACTGGTGTTTAAATGCTAGACTAGTGTATTATCAGCCTCACCTGAGAAGTAAATAGAAATAGATCCTTGGGTGCAAGGCTGTCTTAATCTAGGGGACCACTGTAAATTGATGATTTCTGACCTTTTGTGAAGCAACTCTTCATGTGGCTCTAATATGTACTGTTTGAAATCACTGCCATATTAAAATAAGGATTTTGGATTTTAATTCTTTTTTTAAATATCCACTCATTTAATTTCATTTTAAATAGTTTTTTGATATTTTTGTTTTATTTATGCAACAGTGTCTTGTTCTGTAGCCCTGGCTGGCTCATAATTCTTTGTAAACCAAGGCAGGTCTTGAACTTACTGTGATTCTCCTAGCTATGTCTCTCCAGTACTAGAAGGACTGGAATACAGGAATAAATGCATGCCTAGGTCAGATCCCAGTCTACATTTTAAAAGAATACATCTGAATCTTTCTATAAAAAGTTAGGTGTTTCCAGGAAAAAAATATGTCATAGAGTATTACACAATCTGATCAAAATGACAATAATGCATAAATTCTAGAACATAACTATGATCAGGCTTCAAAAGCTCTGCCACCTTTAATACTGTGTTAGTCCACATCTGAATTAGTGTTAAAGGCTAATTCCCCAGGGCAAACAGACCATTAATATCTGTATCATTTCTTATGAGTACCATAACAAAGTGAAAAAGATACTTATTTTTAAAAGCTATGAGTGTATTTCTACACCCTTCTTGAGGCTAAAATTCTTAACTCAAGATAACAGTTGATTTTCCTTCTCCTGGAGACTCTGAGGAAGCCTCTATCACAAGTGCATGACAGTATTTTCAAAACGTGTCAGACTATATAGCTTAAAGAAAACACTGTAATGTTAAATAGTAATATAAAATTGTATCTTATTGATGAAGTAAAAAAGTTATGGGTTCAAATAAATAAGGACAAGGACAGTGTAAGGATTGCACTAAAGGCTCGTGTTTCTGGGCTGCAATCTCAATCTGTGCTGCACTATTCTTCAGCCCTCTCCTTTTTGCTTTGATGAAGCATGCCAGCCACTCATGGTTATTTATAAGTTAAGTTAACAAATATTACATAATTTTTGTTTCTGAAAGATCTGGGACATTAATAGCTCCATCTTAGTAGGATTGCAGTAGTTTTCCACTGGTTTTAAAAGCAGAATATATTAGTAATAATGTATCCTCAGGAATCTCATATATTAAAAATGATGTATATATTTAACAATTGTACATGTTATTTATAAGTATACAATATATACAGTATAGAATATATTCAGTATTGTATAATACACACACACACACACACACACACACACATATATATATATATATATATTACAGTACAGTTGAACATTGGTAATCAAAATCAAACTGATATCAGCAAGAATATAAATACATTCCAGTACCGTCTATCTGGGGGAATGTCACACATGATTTATGATTTTTAGGAGCACACATTCACGTGCTTCAGGGTGGTGTTAACACCAGTTCTTGTTCTGAAATGCTTTAGTCTAAATCTAGAGAAATGGACACATGAGGTAAATTTATATGAGCGCATTACTCACCATTTCTCTGTATTCTTAAGCACTAAGTATAAATCCTTCCAATTTTAATAATGGACACACTGTGCTATCACTTAAAACATATGGGCAGTTTGTACTGGCCTTTGCCTTAATTTTAACAGCATGGTGCCTCTAAGCTTTAATTTTATACTACTGCAATGTTGTCTCTTTTATTAATTTCTAGGCAATTGTTCAAATGGAAATTAAACTGTCCTCTACATGATCCACAAGCCTGGCATGGGCTAAAGTTTCTACATATCTTGGAATATTCTCTGGGCACCCAACCCTGAAAAAAGTTGACTCTCCTACAGAAGTTATATATTTTCAATAAATCATCAGATAAGACTAAGTCTTCAAAAGCACCTTGCAACACATTCAGGGTTTATTACAGGCCCGACTTGTTCATTAAGTCACAGCTGCTATAAATCATGTTTGCAACCATGTTGTGATGTCTGAAAATTGCTGTTTCTCTGCAGGTGTTACTCCCTCTGACTCTTACAGTTTTTCCATACATACTGTTCCACAATAAATTCTGTGCTCTTTGGTGGTGGTGGGGATTTGGGTGCCCAATATAGAGCTGAACATTCCCAGTCTCTTAACTTATGCAAATTGCTAAATGAGACTCTACATATTAATTTTCAATCTACTGTAGAAATAAAAGCTTTTCTAATAAGGATTAAGAGATATCCTAATGTATGGATATAATGATAATAATTCAGGGGAAAGTTTATTGCTATGTTCATTAGTAGAGTACTAAGCAGACATTAAAGTTGTAAAAGAGTATATAAAGTTGAGAGAGAAAAGTAGTGAATTAGATAATACTTGGAAGGGAGTTGGATTTTTATCAAAATAAAATATATATACTGGGAACATTGAATTTAGAAACAAATGATAAAAATTCCAGAAACAATTACAAAACATAATAATTATAAAATAGGCTACAAACAGCATGAGTCATCTGTTTGGATTTATGCAAATACTTCTAGCTTTCAAAACATTACCCAGTATTATGTAAAGAAAGCAAGTTCATCACTATACTGTTAGAATTTTACATGAAAAACATATATGTTAGAAACCATCAATGGATTTCTTATCATATATGTTACATTATATGTATTTCTTATTGTACATGTTTCTCATAATTTATGTTACAAACCATCAATTCATTTCTCTTTGACAGAAGAAAATCAACATGTAAAATAAAATAGAGCTAAATATAAAAGAAGGCGATACTATGAAAATTTAAGTTCATCATTAAACTGAGTTATAAAATTAATTATATAAAATAAGCATAATAATTTTAGTTAAACTATTTTCATGCTTAAGATAGATATGGTTATTTTTAATCTATTACATCTATAGCACATTATATATTGGCTTACTCTTCAACCATGATTGAGAAAGTTCAGGTTATATGTCTCTGATTAGTTACCAATAATTGACTTGAGTGTCCTATCATGAAATCTTTCTTCATAAACTTATAGGGTTTAGTGTTGGGTGTAAACAGGTGGGGCATTGGGGCTCATTCATTAGGAATGTTTACTGAACTCATCACCTTATAAAACTCACAGACAATACATGTACCCATAAACATGGTGACTTGCTTCAATGTTCTTAATAAATTTTAGCATCCATTTTCATTTACAAAGCATCAATCTTTGCTCTTTAATAGTGTCCATTCTTCCAGTGTTTGAATCTCGAATTCTTTTCAGATGTTGAGAGGCTTATGGCTAGAGTTCTGTGTAGTTTCTTTCTTTCCCCAATCCCTCCTTCACTCTTTTCCTTCATTTTCTTTCTCCTTCTTGCTTCTTTTGGCGTCATCTATCCTCCTCTTCTGCCTTTCATCCCTCTCTTCCCTTTTCTTCTTCTTCCTTTACTCCTCCTTCCCTCCATCTATCCCTCCCTCAGTCCATTCCTCATTCCTTATTCATTTCTTTCCCTTCTCTTCTTCCCTCTTCTTGCTTCCTTCTTTACTTTGATCTGTCTTCCCTTTACAGTCTTCCTCTGCTCTTCCTTGCTCTGTCTTTTTCTACCTCTTAATATTTTCAGGATTTTACTATTTTATTTTTTTGCACCTAGAAAACTTGTCTATAATCAGGTAAAATATGTAAATATGTGCTATATGGAATTGTTATCTAATAGGCCAAATTACCCCTTTCACTGTAATGATGTTTCATTTTATTTTTTAACTGAAGTTAATACACAAACAGGATGAAAGTTTATCAATAAGAGATGAAACGTGGTTGACATTTACCCTGTTTTAATTCTAAATAGTGGAGCATCCCACCACAGTGTGCATGTCTTATCTTTCAAATGTGATTATATCTCACACTAAA